>NW_028145432.1:2645000-2667500 GCF_977016875.1 Pavona decussata | reverse complement strand
TATTTAAAATGAACATTAAACCCCCTGGGCACCCATGTGCTAAAATAACTGTTTACCTCTGTCTGATATTCAGCATTGGTTGGAGCAAGACTCTGGGCTCTCTCTACAAGTGTGAGGGTTTGCTGTAACACCAAATCATTCCTGCCACACTAAAAAGAACAAATTAAACCACTGCAAATAAATATCAGTGCTTTTAACCACAACAACGATAACAATACACATAATCTTCTGACTGGTAATTTTCAATGTCTAAAAAGAGTGCCCCTTCTTTTTAACAATAATAAGTTAACAGATATTAAGTTACAGTCGAACCTGTCCTTACGGACACCTCTCTATTACGGACAGTTTCCTGTGTCCCGACAAAATTCTGACATATTTTCTTTACAAAAAAACCTTTATAATACAGACCCTCTCTTCTACGGACAACGGACACTAAATCCCGGCCCCAGAGAGCAAATACATTTAAACTTAACCTCTTTATTACGGACACTACAGTCGCTGTTTGTCGAACAACGACTCGCTTAAGCTGTCCAAAAGAACATTACAGACTTTTTTTTACGCCTAAACGACTACAGTAAAGATTTTTGTTAGTGGTTTACCCTAGCTGCTATTCGCTACAGTTGAAACAGCATTAAAAGACGTATTTTGCCTACGCTACACAGTACAATCAAACACACAACACAGCTGTGAGGAATGGGCGCGTTGGTCAGCCAGGCCCAAGATAAGCATTTATTGATACATCAACAAAATACACTAGGAATCATGGATAAAGATAAACCGATAGCTTACATGTGCCACAGCCGGACACGTAAACTCTAAAATACCGCTACGGGAAAAGTAGGGCCCGAGGATCCCCAACCAATGCCATGGCAAAATATCAATTTATGTTAGGATCAACACAAATTTAATTCTGTAGTATAATGTACTTTTTAAGGTGCAGCATTACGTTGCAGTTTGTTTCGTTCTCCTTTAAGACAGTGTCTCAATACTGTATATTAACAAATTCAGATGCATGTGTATGCCTGTTTTTAGTCACTAGACACTTTAACACTGCCAATGGAAGCTCAAAAGTGACGTCATCGTAGTGACCTCTATAAAACAAACACCTCTTTGCTCTGTCCCTTCGGTGTCCGTATTAGAGAAGTTTGACTGTATTGTTTTTTAAATATTCCTTCAAATGATTTGCCTGTTAAAGGTTTATGAATTCAGGAAAAACAGTTATAAATAATTTGTAAGTAGTAACCATTTCCAGCCGACAAATGTAAGTAATAAAGTACGAAAGTAACTCCGAATAACATCCTGCAGTACTCAATATTTGAGAAATATTACGTTTCTTTAAATCTATCTCCTGGTTGTTGACTCAAATATATTGAGTACCCCAGGATGTTCTTTGGAGTTACCTTCGTACTTTGAAAGTTAATAAATTGTCAGGTTTAATTTGCCTCGTTTAATGTCTCTTACTTGGTTTTGCTTGGATCACGTATGAGACTAGGATCAATTACCAGCCACTGTTCGGGAGCCTGTGCTCATCCCCTCTTGCTTTACCGATTTCTTGGTATGTCCCCTTAAGATCTTTTTCAGTTTCATTTCCAGATCTACTATTTCCAGGAACATTTTGAGGATGAAGAAAGCTCTACAAATACGCCAGCCACTAGTTTCACTAATGTTTGCTCCCAAACCCCTTATCCTGTCTTTAACTAGATGGTTATCATGTTCAAGGGCTAGGTCCATAGCCATGTGCAACTAAGGGAACCCTTGTTGTTAACAGTACTGTTCAATTTTAGCCTCTCCACGTCTCATGGGCTGAGTAGTATATAGGGAGGTTCTCAAGTTATGTTTTTGCCCGTGGGCTATCACATAGTGACGTTTTTGTGTTACAACTTTGCCCGTGGGCTATCACATGAAAGTGTACTCTTAAGAACCTCCCTATATACTACTTGGTAGTTACCTACCGAAGGAAAAAATAAACAGAGGCCAACTGGCCCGCCCCATCCTGGCAAACCTATGGAACATTTTTTGTCATCCTGAAAATAACGATGGCTGGGTTGTCGTCTGCGGAATGACAAAATAAAATCCTCATGGAGTTTGATCCATTAAACCCTGCTTTTGCTGAAGCTCCATTCAATCCTCTTATGGTTGAATTGTATGACGTCGGTGAAGGTGGCCAAGATGGTCAATGGTGAACCATCAAATGGCACTTTTCTTGAGACCTTCAGCGGTCCTTGGTCAAATTATGAACAAAATTCAACATTCAGTTTGGACAAGACATAAATTAAAACACTCTTATGCCTACTAGCTGCATAACGTTGAAACTGGCACCAAGACAGGCGGAGCCGTTGGTTTGACCATTTATCAGCCACTCATGCATGGTTGCAAGACAGGGAAGAAATTTGCCTTTTTGGTGAACACATTGACAGATCACAAACCAACTGTCTTTAAAAGAGCAATCATGATTGAAATCAAAGTAATCGTGGATCACTGGCCATTGACTATTGGTGTTGGTCTTTGACCTGAACGGCTGTGTTGTAAACCAGGGTTGTTATCACTTGACACTTTTAATGACAACCTTTGTGTCTTTCACTGCATCGCTGTTCATCGACGAGCACATCCGAGAAGAAACATTAGGCAATCATGTGAGCTTGCTCAGAGCTTTTTCCGTGACACTGTGCCCCACACAATCAAGTCACATTCAACCGTGTAGCAAAGGTTGAGTAACACTTGCAACAAAGCATCCTTGCACTTGAAGTAAGTGAGCTATGTGACTTTGAGCCAACATATCTCCCATCAAGCTATGATTTGAAAGGAGCTGACTGCCACCATGCACATTGGAATTCTTCAGGACCATGCGTTTTTGATTACCAATCTCAAAAAGGTAACCAATGAGTATGCCTGTGGTGAATGTCAAGCCCATTTTATCCAAGCTCAGAATTTAGTTTACCATGCCAAGATGTGCACCAAGGGCCAAACCAAAACACTTTGTCCTGATAAACCAATCCTCCATCCCGAAACCCGCTTTGAGACAGCTTTTGATCCTCACAGAAGAGCAGGTAAAAAGGCCACCTGCTGAACAGAATATGAATCACAGCAGCGCAGCATCCACATTCATCACCACTTCTGTGGCCATGGTCGTGGAAGACTAATTATTCCGGGCTATGATGTGGATGGCCATCACCATGAAAGCAAAACCATCTTTCAGTTTCATGGCTGTCATTTTCATGGTTGTCAGCAGTGCTATGCTACCCCACAACAGCGCGCTGAATTGGTGACCTCCCAAAACACCAAACAAGGTAAACGACCAATCACTAGAGCAATGGCGTACCAATGTACCCTCAAATGAGAATGTACTATTCAAGAAGCTGGCTACAACCTGATAATCAGATGGAGCCCTGAAACTCCACGCCCGTGGCGGGATGATCTTCTCTCACTCAAGCATACCCAAACTTACCCGCAGGCCACTGTTCCATTGTTTGAAGCCTTTCACGACATCTCTAAGTGCACACAACAGTGCATATCTGGTGTTTGAAACAGAGCCATGCCTATTTCTGTCTCACTCGTTGACATTGTGGAGTTTGACCCTGAGTTCATCTGTGATGCCACCCCTGAAGAGCTTATATGTCGCTATTGAGAGTCTATCGAAAGGCGTACATGTCCGCAGACTTCGACATGTTGCCCAAACTCCACCAAAAACGCATTACCGAATTGCATGACCAGGGTCCCGCCTTGTTTCAATTCCAGAGGTTATGATCTAGGGTTAATCTGCAAGTACGTTGTCACAAACATCTCACAGGGTGATGATTTGGCGGTTGCAGTAAAGCAAGGAAATATCATGTTTTTGACCATCCCCAAGTTCAAGTTTCCTCGACATTCTTAACTATCTTGGCCAAGACCATCTACACCAAAGACAAGGTTGTGGTCGACAAAGTGCTGCGCTCTGTGTGGTTCGATGACCTTGAGATTGGTGCTGGTGCATGTGAGACCAAATGCCGACAAAACAAAGTAACCATTAACTGCCCATTTTAGGTGGGCATCATGGTCCATCAGTTGGCCAAGTTGCGGACGCTGGACGACTTTCTGAACCATTTTCTAGCTGACAATAATTTTGAGCTGCTCCAGATGGAGACAGACAGCCTGTACTTTGGCCCGTCTGCTGACATGTTCGAAGAATCTATCAAACCTCCCCTCAAGGACGAGTTTGAGGAATGCAAAAGAGTGGCTGGCTTGGAACAAGTGGAGTAACCGAGAGCCCAGCCTGTTCAAGCTAGAGTTCAAGGGCACCTGCAGAAAAGTGCTGTGCAGCAAGTGCACATGGAGGACGAAAAGGCCAGGAAGGCAAAGCTGTCGTCCGAGAGCGTAAACAAATGTCAAAACCAGCTCACATTGCAGCATTACGAGGCGACACTGAATGGTGTGCAAGACCTCGCAACTAACACAGGATTTAGCATGAACAGTGGAGCCATGACCACGTAAAGCCAAAACAAGCAACAGTAGCTGATGGTAGCTTAGTATCAGAGGGCACAAAAAGCAGCTCGTCGCGGACAAAGCCACGAGATAGTTTGTTACGTAAATATTGCAGAACAGGTTCGTTTGGTTTGGTTTGGATGGGGTTGGTGGCACGGCTCCGCACCTTCAAGCTCACCTGGCTGGTACAAAAATTGCACTTTCACAAAGGAGGGGAACTTTTTTTCGTTCAGTTCAACAGGTCTGAAATATGGGGTGGAAGGTTTCGAAGAAAATACTTTTTCTTTGATGGCATTGGCAGGTTTTTTTACCACTCAATCTGGTCACTGTATTGTTCAGAGAAGAGATAACCAAAGGAAGCCGAACCACCCAGACAGTTGACCTTTGCCCCTCAACCAGTCTCATTTCAACAGCGTACTGATGGCTGAAGAATCGCACAGCCAGGGTGTGGTTGAAACCCTCCACGATCGCGGTCGTCTGCTGATGTAAATCCTCTGAAAGGTTCCGGCCACTTTTAAGTGGCCGGTTAACTGTAAAATCTGCAACTTCTTATGAGGTCAACAGTTCAACTTCTTTGAAATGGCTGGCCACATCAACCACTGTCAAGGCCCTCGCCCCCAACCTAGTGTGTCCTGGCTCCTGTGAGCCAGCTCGTGAAGGCAGAAATGAATAGAGGTTGGCCTGGTGAACTTCGTTCGGTGTGGGGACTTTGAGCCTTGGAATGTGGCAAGGAGTCAGTAGGTAAACCTGCCAAACGACTTGCTTCAGCCATGCCCGAGCCACTTCTTCAGAAACCTTGCCTGCCACAGCCAGTTTGGTGTCCAGCCAAGGTGGTTGGACACGTGTTTTGATTCTACATAAACGTTTATCATTCTTAATATGCGGCTACGAGCTGGAATCAGCATGCTGTCATACCATTGGATAAAAACCTGAAGCCCACATTCGGTTGCAAAACACCATGTATGTGATGGATTAAATTTAACAACAATTATTGGTAAGTACCTATGTTAAGGTTTGCCTCCATGACCATTGCTCCATTCTCGACAATAAAAGGTGTGTCATAGACTTGCAGGTTTTCATTCGAAACATTACTTTGAACACCATAAACAACCATTTTAACCATGATCGAGTCAGAGGCTGAACCATGCAAATCAAAGTTAAGATATTGTGAAGGTGCGCTGTTCCATCTTTGAAAACATTATATTAAATGTCTTTACATAAGCCTGGGTTTTGTCCGTCTCAGAAAACAGTTTCCTTGTTTGGCCATTGATCGAAGCTGTTGTTGCATTTGCGAGTGCTCAAGCCCTTTGAAGCTACGTCTTTCATGAGTGTAAACTCATTAAGCTTTCTAATGTTTATTTGATGCGGGGAGGCATCAAAGTTGACAATCCTAGTGAAAATTAGATTATTCTCATTCAAGACTCATCCACGTCTTCCGTCAAGTAACGGAAGACGTCC
Source organism: Pavona decussata (assembly GCF_977016875.1). Classification (NCBI taxonomy): domain Eukaryota; kingdom Metazoa; phylum Cnidaria; class Anthozoa; order Scleractinia; family Agariciidae; genus Pavona; species Pavona decussata. The sequence goes on along the minus strand of NW_028145432.1, from coordinate 2,661,584 downwards.
TTTTGTTGGCTAGAGGGTGATGAATGTGATTTATTCACATATTTTTGTATGCGGTTGTAATTTAGGTAAACAAGTTTAAATTTGATTCATTCACTTGCGTGTTGAAAAACCCCATATTGACCACAGCACTATTTTCTGTTGGGTGGGGAGTGCCCAGGTTCATAATTTTGTGGTTTGTCATATTGATATCACCTGTCAGAGTGAAGTGCTGTTGAATGTTCCCTGGAGGCCCTATGCGCCAGTGTTGCCTCTTAACTCGTGGGGAGTGGCAACATTGACGTTTTATATTACCTCCCAGCCACTGACCTCCAGACCAGTTCCCCTTTTCAAAAGAACCATGACTGCTTTAATGGCACCCCTTAAACAAACAACAGAACAACGCCATCTGAATTTGGGTGACCGACGGCAGAGACAACCCCTTGGACCTAAACAGGGTGGACGTTGTTGTGAACATTGGAATAGATGGAGGAATCAATTCTTCCCTTGTTATAAAGTTAACCCCCTTACGTAGTAGGACAAGTTTTATGACAAACACACCAGCGGGTACCAGTACAAACATGAAGGCTTGGGTGTAATTGAGAGACACACTGGCAGATTGGAAGAAAATTGTTCTCAAAGGGTGTGAAAACCGCTGTGAAAAACACCACAAAGCAGGCTGTGCAGGTGGCGACAAAAAAAGGCCAGCCACAAAGTCGGTGAAAAAGGGGTCAGCCAAGATCCCGCAGATTTTGTTAAACCGGCAGGCAAAAGCAGCACGGTCAGCAAAGGCGAAGCACAAACTCTGTACCTTATTCTGACAAACCAACTCACGTCCACGCTGGTCCCATCAAAGAAAACAATGTTCATGAAGTTCAACCAAATCCTGGCCAACCAAGTTTGACCAAGTTTAAACGCCATTTTTTTTTCCACCATACACCATGTTTCAGACGACACATTATCTGGAGAAGATGAAGTATGTCCAGTTCAACCTCAACACGCCATTCACCTTTCCCAGCGACAACCAGACCCAGCAGAAGGGTGGGCACAAGTTCTTGATGAAGGACCGGGACAATTTCTACAATCAGGTTCAGGTTTTTGTTTTCTCGTGGAAATAATTAAGGCGTAGTATTTTTACCTCCCTGAGATTTCACAATTTAAATAAAAGGAAAACCAACTGTATTCTGGTATTTGTAAAAATTATGCCATGAAAAGATTCTTGGCTATAATCAGCATACCTGCTAACTTTTGGACAACTGTAAAAAAACAGAATGATAGGCTTCACTGAATGAAAAACTACAGGTAGGTTCTGGTTAAAAAAATAAATAAATCATCCACCAAGGAAGTGTTACAGAGAAGTTAGATACAAGTACAGCCTTCAGGTCTTACCAGTCTGCTGAATGCCTGGGACAAATCATGATATAGAAAGGGATTCCTTGGCTCACACCTATCTACCATCTGAATCAATTCCCCAAGTCTGTCAGATGCCTAATAAAGGAAAGTTTGTGTCAATTATAATATGATTTTTTTATAACATTTAATTAATAACCATAAAAATTTAATGTGACTTGGAACATTCAATATGGAATCTGCAAATGATCACAAGTCCTACAAAGTTAAGACACGTGATAAAAGGCATACTGGATTACCTCCAGTGAATGATGTCATATTATACACAGCAATTAAAAGTGGGAGAGGGGAGAGAGAGAGTGCAGTTGCCAATGTAGTGATCAGTGAATACAAACAGACACAGTTAATTAAATCTAATATGTCTACTGAACACTATAAAGTGCATTAGAACAATTTATGGCTAATGTGCTACACAAGTATTTTCAGTTAGTTTTTGTTAATTTAAATCATACACTAAAATTAAAATTAAATTTATTATAATTTAGAGTTCAAATTATTTTTGCAGTCTGTGCTACAAGCTTTCAGTCGCATAAGAGGGTCTGCTTAATATGAAACAGGATCTGCTCACAAAACAGTCACTTGGTATTTACCTCACTATATTTTCCCTCTCGGCAGAGTGTGTACATAACAACCATCCTCTGTGCTTCAATGCAATTTCTGTTGCTATTCAGAGCCCTAGGAAAGGAATAAAATATCAAGGAACAATAATTAGTAAATAAACCCTAAAAGCCAGCTGTTATATTGGAGGATAATGCCTGTAGCTGAAAATTTGCCTAAAAAACGAATGACAGCTAGGACAATCTTTTGTCTTTGGGCACTATCGTCTGATATACCAACCAGCCAGAAAGTGGTTTATTTATTATTTTTATAAAGTTCTCTCTGGTTAATTTTAATTTATTAAATGCATTAAATGCATAATAGAACTTATAATAGTAATATACAATTATAATTAAAACTTTCCCAGAATCCTTTGCCTCTGAAAAATCGCAAATGCTGAATAACTTTGTCAATTTGAAGCAGAGGACACCACACAACATGGAAAAAGCACTTGCTCATATCAAATTTAGAGTGTAACATCATCAGTCATGTGACCACATCCAAAATGCATTTAAACTCATTGCGAAAATGGACATCTATCAATTTGAAAATGATCAATGTAGCCAGAAAGAGATTGGTTTGGAGTATATAGAAATGACCATTAATGGCCTTGCATCTCAAAATTAAGGGGGCTATGCACAAAAAACACAACAACCAAAAATCTGGGGGACACGTGTTTAGATGTTTATTTGAAGTATCTTTCATGGCATTCTTACCATGGTGATGTCACCACCATTGATTGGGAGGCTCGGAATTTTTTGAGGGTTTTGTAATGCCCAAGTGTGTAAAAGAATCTACATTACAAGAGGGATGTTATCAGCAGAGATGATCAAATTGATTCAAATTTTTAAAATTAAGTGAAAAACTACTACCTACAAGTAAAAATAAGGACTTCTGGACATTCAGAGTAAGTTGGTTAGCTCAAAACCATTTACAAGGTCGGCATTAATCTTACTTTCTAAAGCTGAAACAGATTTAGAAGTATAGAACAGAGTGGTATGACAGAACTGCAGAACTTCCAAAAGATAAATTATGTACAAATTCTACATGACAGTGGGACTAAGATGGAACCACACCAATTGGGATGGGGGCGGACTCAGTTGGTTACTTGATTCCTATTAATCAGAAATGAGGTAAACCATTCCCTGGCAGCACTGTCGGCACTAAGAATTGAAAGCTTTTGAAGTAATATTGAGTGATTGACAGTGTCAAATGCCTTAGGGAGATCCAGAAACACAGCTCTTGTCAGGCAACCATTAACCATCAAATGAACAATCTCATCAGAAAGCTGGGATGAGGCAGTAACAGTAGATGACTTTAATCTAAACCCAAACCGATTGAGTGAACATAAATTATTCTCAGTTAGAAAGGCATAAAGCTGGGAATTGACTGCCTTCTCTAAGATTTTGCTCACCATTGGCAAAATGGAAATCAGCCTGTAATTAGATGTATCCTGTTTATCACCCCTACATGAACAAGAGTACAACCTTTGCGGTTTTCCATACAGATGGAAAAGATCTTGTTTGAAGGAACACATTACACAAATTGCCATTAGAGACGGAGTAACGACGTTTACTGTCTTTTAGAACATGAACATAACTGATTTTATCAAGACCAACTGACTTAAAGTTAATATTAGATTTTAAATGTCTAAATTATAGCCATTGAAAGGAAGTGGTCACTAATTGATCAAAATGAACAATTAAGTAGAACTATTATGGCAATTGGTGGCTTTCACTGTGAAAGGCATGAGAGCAACCTTTTCTGCAAGAGACCTCAATCCCCACATTTACAAAAAAAATATCAAAAGCTGTGGCAATAGATTGAGCTGAGGTAAGGACAATGCCATATTAACCAGCAAACTGGTAAGTCAATAAAATTGAGGTTTACATGAGTTCCTCCAGTTCACTTAAATCCCTACAGATTCTTTTGCATTGGTTAGGTTTTCACGTACAGTGAAATTTAAGCAATTGCAGCAATTAATATATTGCTCCTCCACCACCAGCCTTTCCATCATGATCCCATCTCATACAACTGTAACCGGGTATAACAATCTCCTGGTCAGTCAACATGTCATTTATCCAGGTCTCTGAGAAGGCTTAGTTCTGCCAATAATGATATTCACTTGATCCATCTTGTTATGCATACTGCGAATATTAAGATATGCTATAGACTAGTACTTTGGTTCTGGGACCAAATTGGCAGTAGTTTAATTTACCCAATTTTATTATACTGTCGGCTTAGATTAGAATAGTTAAAACCTAAAGATGGGACTGTCTTGCTCTTTTTCTCTTGTTGCAGTCGGCAATTGAACGACTATAGCTGGCATCAAAATACATGATTGTATAATTGGACAACTATTATTGCCTGTTACTGATTTCGTTTAAAATGGATATTCCATCCCATGAGAGCATGCAAACAGAAATTTATTGATGGGTTAAAATGCAAACTATATATACTTGGAGTCTTGCCAGTTACTCTTGACTATAATATTACTCTCTAGTAAGATAAATACAAGTAGCATTAATGATTAAAGGTATGTTTTCTGGCTGTATTTTCACCTGTGTGCTGTCTCCAATGTTTGATCCCAGTCTTGCAAGGCAAGTTGCAGTCTCATCTTTTCAATCAGTGCAGGTGTAAAGTCTGGGTATCCAACTACAGCCTATAATACAGTCAGCAATTTATTAATGATTATAAAGAGATATCTTGCATGCCGGCTGGACAATTAAGTGATACATCACCATACCTTGACTATCAAAAAAGGTTCTGATTTAAGAACTGATCCTTAAAAGTAATGACAAAACTTGAGAGTTGTTGTTAAAACCCACAGGCAGCAACTTCCTGAGTTTAGCCTCCACCACCCACCTGTGATAGTAACGATTACAAATGAAACATGACCACTCGTTAACAAATACTTGGGTTTTGAGAGCTTGGACGTTTGGAGCAGTAACCTTTGATTCTCTTTACAGTGACCAACTCAGTTGATATTACACAACTGAAATATTCATTTTCACTCCCCCACCCATGCAAGTTTCTTCAGAAACTATCTACTGACCCTCTGTTAGTCTAACAGTGTACAAACTGAAGACTACAAGGGAGTAGAAACTTGAGAGAGAGGTATATAATAATTACAACTATTTCCTGCTAATTTAGCCCCCCTCCCCCCCCCCCCAAACTTTCTTCGGTGTGCAAACAAGGAAACATTTTGATTTGCAGAAACTAAATGTTCATAAAAACAATCAGAAACCTAACATTAAAGGGTTTCATGTAATTCTATTGTGAATGCAGACTATAGACAGTATATTTTGCATTGACACTTGTAAATGCTCCAAAGAAGCTCCATTTTGGAGAAGGACAGGCTGTCTGCAGGTAAGATATTTAGTTCTGTATGTTTTGCAGTAAAAGGAAAACAAAACAAGGAATTTTTAGCTTACAAGCTTATTACACTTTGTTAAAACTCCAGGAAGCTACCCAAAGAGGAACTGATACCATATAATGTTTCTGCAAAATGTTTTGTTTTTTGAGCTCATTACAACCTGGTTAAAAGTTTCAAAATAGGTAGATAACACAAAGAGTGACTTCTGCAAACCTGATTGATAAGTTCCAATGCCCCACTGAAGTTATTTTTTCCCTCAAGGTACTTGGCCTGTAAAAACATGTCTGGCTAAGTTACATGAACAGATCAAATCTACATAATTCACAATTTGCAAGACAAGTTTCTTTTGCCAAACATCAGAGAAAACATTTAACAAATGCTATCTTTGTACAGTGTATTATAAATTGAAACACTTGCAATGAATAAAAGAAATTTAAGACTGAGATTGCCATAAAGTACCATTTTATTAGCTTTGGAAACTTTGCAGTGATTTTAAAAATCTAACAATAAATTATATTTTATTCTATTTAATTCTAGAAACCAGCAGCTGTGCAAATTGCAGTATTAGCAATCACATAATACGGTATACTTAATAATTATAAAATTATAATTTTAAGAAAAGTTACGAACAACATTCTTGATTTTACAGTTCATGTTTCAACAGTTCTACTGCCATCTTCGGCTGAAATTAACACAAACTACAAATTACAACATGTCTGCTGCTATCCAGACCTTTTGGTTATATGGTACTTCAGGTTAAAGTAACTTGACAGTCTCTTTTGAGTCTCAATCCTCAACACTCGAAACTTGCAAGAATCGAGGATTGAGGATCAAGGCTGAATTGTCAGAATCGAGTCGAGTATCAAGTCTTGTGACTTTTAGAAAACAGTGAGCTTGTTCCTTGTAATGACTGATTCCTCAAACTCAACTGACAAACTGACCAAGCAAAACAAAAACGTCACTTGCACCATTCCTTCTGATACGCGTCAAGCAATGCTAAAAGATGCAACTGTACATTCTTTTCAGTTGGTGATTTTTTCTATGTTGATGGTAGAATCCAAACTATTTATGCCATTGACAAAACATTGTGACTGTTTGAAATTGTTCACAGGTTTTTTTGAAGGTAGAAGTGGAAATGCACTATGGCTCCTATGAAGATTGCCTGAATAATAAACAGCAAATGTAAGATTCACACTAACTTCACCAGTTGGCTGGCCAAGGAAAATTAAAGCAATTTGAATTTTACCAACAGTGAATGTTGATGTAAAATTTATTTTGTTATTTCCCCTAATGGAAAAAGAAAAAATTGAAATACAAGGCCATAACATTTGCCTTGCAACTCATCATGAGAACCTTTAGACATTCTCCCTGATTTAAAAATTCTTATCTGTTAATTCTCTACATGGTCATATTAAATTACGTCCATCAAAGTTCAAAACACAGATAACCAATATTTTTTATAGTAATTTATTAATTTATACTATCTTCTATTGATAGCCTTTTGAAAAAGTAAACTGACCTTTCCAAGAAGAGCATCCAGATTCTTTACAACTTCAGAGCTAAATAATTTGAAACATTTGATATAAAATTAATAAATATTCAATATAAATCAGATGGCATGCAAGTAGGTAAGGCAATCATTAATAATAAATTTGTTTTATAAAATTCAAAGCACAATTATTGTTAGTATTTTCTTGAATAATTGCCCCTGCGCCCCCAATCAAATAAGCACCCTCCTCCCCGCACTTTAAATTAAATTTCTTTTTAAAATTATACTTGTAGTTTAAGGATATCACAAGGAATGCCCATTTTCTATTGTCACTTTGATAATCTTTAACTTCAACTACAGTATGTACACCAGCATCAATACAGGAGAACAGACAACAGTTACAACAACCCAATTGACTTTGAGAACGGAAGAGTGATTGATAAAGGTGACCACTGAGTGCAAAAAACTCTCGAGTCATAATTTGGATATTGCCATGACTAACAAAGTAGATAACAATTCCATGCCATTACCTAGGCTATACTTAATTCTTTTCAAATATCTATGTGTAATTAGTTGATTAGTCGGCTATTTTTTTTTTTTTTTGGCACTTGCAGTGAATTTGGAATTATATACAATCCCATACATTTGCCCACTTTATATCATAATTTGTCAAAGGCCACAGTCTTGTAGCTGAAAGCTAATCTTTAAGAATTTGTTTTAACCAAAGAATGTCTTTTAATTTTAGCTCTTAATAATTATTATTAATAGTAGTTTCTTCTCCATTAAGACACTTCCAGTTTTAATTTTATCTCCATGTGCTTCCAGTGTTTAATGCAGTTAATTTTTTAATACAAAGATTTAGCTAAAATAAAGTTCCATTAAATGTTAAAAAAGAATTAAATTAGTGGTGGGCACCCCCTTAAATAAGTATCCTCCCTTGAAAAAATCTTAAGCAAGTGCCCACCTCCTTTTGGCCAAAATTTGTAAATATTAAAGTGCCTGGGGGCTTATTAAATGCAAAGGGAACACCCACTTAAAGTTTTAAGCAACTTTCAAACAGCAAAATCATGTGCTTATCGTTGGGAAGGGCTAATTATTGGAGGAAAATTGGAATTTAAAATTGGGTTGAAGTTGAAAAGCAGCTTAAACTAGCTTCAAAAACTAAGCTACAGCCCATTTTAACCAATTAACAGTAGCTATATATTACAGCCCATTTGGGCTTATGTTCAGGATGCCGGGCTAATCATCCAGAGGATAAACTGTACAGTCATATACTCCATCAACCACATTTTACAGTGTATCTGCTGGATAAAAATATCAACTCTTTGAACAACTGCATGAGGCCAGAGGGATGGTAAATAAGATCTGGAAGGCATATTTTTAGCTGGATTATTTTGAGAGATTAAGGTAATTAACAAAAGTAAATACAACCCTTTCATTTGAAAAAAATAGATATTCAATTTTAATTAAAGTACATCTAACAGTAATGTAAAAAAATGGTTCAATCACTTTTAATAATATATTAAGTAAAAATACAACAACTTGAAAGTATGCTTACCCACTGAGTACCTCGTCAAACATTTTGATGCTCTTCTTAGCATGTGATTCCTTACCACTTGTTATATCAACCCAACCACGTAAAAGAACACCCTGATAATCAATAACAGTCACTTTTAATTACTTCTACAGCTGAAAATTGGAAGCTTTTCAATATACATGTAATAACTAAAACCTGTCAGGTTGGGTAGAGTTTGACCAGGCAGGGAAAGGGGGATTGGCAGCACATGCTATTTTAATTATTTACCAATTTCCAGTCAAAGTGTGAAAATATTTGAAAACAATGAACAGTTTCATTAAACTTTGAAAGAGAAATTAATACATATAGAAAATGGAAGACAAATTACTTCAAGGAAATTGCCAAAAGGCTTAGCCTCAATGTCCATGTGTACTGTTCCTATGAAAACCGACATTTCAAATTATTAATTTTAAGTAAAATCAAAGATCCTTTTTTTTAGTTCACAAACTAATATTTTATGGATAATCATCAATAATAATTTTTGTTTTAGAAATAAGCAGCCAGTTACTATGGCTAGCAACTATTAGGTGAGAATGTCAATGATGCAGTGATCGATATATCATTCAGTGAATGACACAGGCATACTCAGAAAAAGGAAATCCGAGTGCTCCTATCAGGATTCAAACCTAAGACCTTTCGATTTCTAGTTAAAATGCTTTACCACTGAGCTACAGGAGACACATGGGAGCTATAAGGTCACCCTGCATACTGCTTGGATTTGAAATGTCCCCCACCCCCTCGGTATTTCCGTTCCAGAGGGTTTATGATGACCCCCCCCCCACCCCTCCGGAATTTCCAGGTTTTTAAAACCCTCCTCCCTGAACCCCTCAGTAGTTCAAAATCCATTTAGACTGAAAATTCACGACTCGCACTATTACGATTAATTTTTTTTTATTATCCAAGCAACGTCGACTGCGCTAGTTCAGCTATTTAAAACACTTCGCTATTTTACCTGTTTATCTCTGCAGAAAAATGTTTGCTATTACCGCGAAGACATTAACCGCTATGAATATAAGTTGCACATTGAATATACGATGCTGGATTTTAATTTATCAAGTAGAATTTTGAAGAACTTTGAGAACCCAGTCGAAAACTGGCTGCATGTACAAGAATTGAAAGCCGCCTTTGTGAACAGTTTCAAAAGGTTCTCCTTTCAAAACTTCAAAATTAATTAGTCCATGGATTCACGTCTTGGGACTGAGATCATGAATGAAATGAATTCGAGAAAGAAAAGAAGTTTGTGTTTTCAACATTTTATGTCAGGTTTTTATAAAATAAACGTCTCTGTTTCTTATACCTGCCAATTCTCACGCATTATGCGTGAGTCTCACGCCTGCTGACTAAAGACATCGATCTCACGCATCAAGGCCAATTTCTCACGCCTGACTCACAAATCCGGACGAGTTGTTCTAAAAATACTTCTCATTTCATTTCAGATTTATTATGTATTATTTCTTTGCTCTTTATTATAATCGCAAAAGCTTTCAAATGTCTACAATCCCTTTGAATCGGAAGTGTTCAAAGGTCGTCGGAATATCTTCAGACATTGTCGGCAACGTTCGGAAGTCTACGGAAAATCGTCGGAAATCTTCAGAAGTGGCTCGAACGTTTTCGGAAATCCCAGTCATGATGAGACAAAAATCTCACGCGTTTGACTAGGAAAAAGTTGGCAGGTATATGTTTCACGTCCAACGGAATTCAATCTTGGGCAAAATTTGCATATACATTGGGAAAGTTTCACATTTGGTGCCACGGGATCAAATTTCAACTCGAATGTTCATCAATATTCACTGGATGGAAATATCTCTGCAGAATCTTTTCCCTTTCTTCCAGAATTCTTTTTTGTGAAAGATTGCATTGGAGAAATTACACGTTTTGTGGCTGCGGTAAAATAATTTTCCGTGGGAAATAAATTAATTCTTCGAACACGACAGCACTGACAGCATGCCCGTTGTACATTTCGTCGTGTCAGAAATAGATTTCAACCGCAAACTAGCTTGTGGAACTACGAGAAGGCCATGCTCATCAAAATAGTTGTTGTTTTCAGAAAACTTTTAATCTCCTCATTTGATGCTACAATACTAGTAAAGAGGGCTTTTATTTAATTAAAAACTCGAACTTCAAACGATTGTGAAGTGACAGCCATGCCTGCAGCATGATACAAGGTTGATTGATCACGCTGCGAAGTCGAACTTCAAAGAAAAATACCTGTCATGCGCTACTTTCGCTTATCAGAACGATTAACCAGACAACACTTCTACCAAAATGACTCTTTCCAGAATGATTCATCGTTTACGCTGCTTTTGTGCTGGATTATAATTATTTTTCTGCAGTGGCGACTGAAAATTCTTGTCAGCCAATTTTGCGCCTTGCTTACGATTTTTTCGTGAATCTCCTTACCCTCTGGAGAAATTCTTCATAGGAAGACCCCCCAACCCATCAGCAATTTCCGTCAATTAGCCCCCCACCCCCTCGGAATTTCCATTGACCTTCCGGGGGGGGGGGGGGATGGATATTTTCTGGAACTGCACATAAAATTTGTGGAAGAAATGTGATGGAATATTTTAAGCCTGGTGAATAAATGAGAATGATGTATTATGTATGGTGAAAAAAGCAGACAAGGTGTGGGAGCCTTTTTTGCCAGTGCCAACCACATCCCTAGAGGAACCAGCTTCTCCAAAGCTTAATGACAGTCCTAAATTACTTTTTGAACTCTTCTTAAATGATGGAACTGGGTGACAGTGCTAGTCAGGGCAGCTAGTGACTGAAGCTTCTAACAATAAATTGTTAATAATTAGTTTAATTGGAGAAGACTTAACCAAAATGATCAATAATGTCTGATGCCAAAAAGAAATAAAAAATGGATCTTGAAAAATTGCTTTTAAACTGGACTAGACATGCACTAACAACAACATTAGTAAGAAAATTATGTACTTTTATTGTATAACTTATTATAATTTATAAAAAGATACATGTATATTTCAACAGAGATCAAATTCAGCAGAAGTTGGTTTAACAAAAAAACACATTCAAACGCTCTAAAATAATTACAACTGTTTAACTGTGTTTAGAGTCATATAACTACCCCATGGTTTTAGGATACACAAAGATACAGAATTTACAAGTTGGAAGCTAGATTGAGATTCATCTTAGGTTCCACTTTACACTGCATATAATATACCGTATCTGATCCACAAAGATGTTTGATTTAAAAAACCAGCTTCCCTCTCCTCTCCCTTCTTTCTTCTCTCTTTCACATCATTCTTAACCTTCTCGAGGCCATTAAAAACCTGTGATTTGGTATCATGTCATCGGCTACCTTTTCAAAAATTCAGGAAGATATATAGTCTTATCTTACATGTCCTTTCATTGCAAATACCTCTTTATTGCCACTGGCCATTTTGATCATTCTGTCAATATATTCCCGTGCCTTGTCATGACGTCCAGTGTGCCAGAGGAACATACCAGCAAAATACAGTGCCATCTCTCCACATGACTGTCGCTCCTGTCTCAATTTTGTCTCTAGTTCTTGTACTGCTTCTCTGTCTACAAGTTTAGCTTTTTTGTGTGCATGTATCAGCGCCATAGTGGAGCACAGCAGAATGTCTGGCTTGTCTTTGATCACTTCCAATTCTCTAATTGCCTCTGAGGCTCTGTCTGTTAGTTTTAAAACAAATTCAATATAAACTTCAGTTAAACTGACAAAGGTCCCCACATTTCCTGGAGTACTTTTGGGGATTACAAAAAATCAATAACAAAAAATGTCAAATGACATAAATGAGGAATCAATGGGTAACCAACGCGTAACCAACTGATTAGTCATTAATTATTGACGATGATCAATGGGTAATCGATGACTAATCAATGAACAAAATTTTGTGGCCTATTGATTACTGACATTAATGTCATTGATTATTCATTGATGCTACTAATTATTCATTGATTACCTATTGACTACCCATCAGTTACTCATTGATTACAATGCTGCACATCCATTATGGTTTTCCAGCATTTTTCTTTATTATAACTGGCTTTCCTGTTATAAATCTTTACATGAATGGCTCGTGACGATAATAATAGGCAAAGAGGAATTTTAAATGCAAGAATTTAAACGGGGAAAGTAAATCCAAGACTCGTCTCTAGTCTATTACAATGTATAGGCCATCTATGAGAAAAAAGAAATGGCATGCATCATATTGATTTGATGGATGGCAAAATTACCAGAAGAAAATGTTCAGAGGGTTGAGTAGCCTGTCTCACTCTCCTGGCTATCAGAATCTCTGAAACCGCTAGGATTTATGGGGAGGGGTTCAAATAAATGACTGCCAAAGGCAGAAGTATCTAGTGGGTCCGGGGGGGCATGCTCCCCCTGAAAATTAAGAAATTTCAGTCCTCTGAAATGCATTTTCCAGCTTTCTGGGGAGCATACCAAAGGGTTTTCATTATTGAAATATAAGCGAACTTTTGTGACATTCACAAAATGCAAAAAATTGATAAAAAGATCAACAGCTGTCGAGGAGCATTCCAGTTTATATAAACAAATCTATGCATGCCGTGGGAGTTGAATTCATGGTGAATAAAAAATGGGATCAACGAGTAGTATTATTGTTCTGTAAATCACTTAACCATTAACCGTGGTCGTAGACTTCCAGTGATAGATATCCTTTGAAACACTTGAAGTTATAATGCTGGACAGTGACAGACAACAGTAAGGTGATTAAAGTTGCATAACAACAAATGTTTCAACTGGTAAAATAAATGACAAATTTTCAGTTGTTTCTTCGTCAAATAACAAAGGCTTTACTTTCCTGTTTAACTTATTTTGTTATTTCTACTAAGATTTTTAGGGGGTTAGACCCAACCCCCTGAACCCCCACTCGACCCGCCCCAGGAATCTGGAAATTATACATGCAAATTTTAGACAAGTTTTCCTGCTAGGTAAAAGTTTCCCATCTAAGGCCGTTGTTTTGATCTATAAATGTCAACATGAAATTGTTTTTATTTCTTCATTTTCAATTTGGTATGTTTTGTGTAGCCACAAGATTATATCGATGACTAATCAATGTAATCAACGATAAATCAACTACTGAAAATTTTCTGCCCCATCGATTATTCGATTACTCATTGATTATCGGCAATAATCAATGACTAATCAACTGATTACCAATGCATCGATTCCACATTGATTTCATTGACGTCATTGAAACTCAGCATAGACAATAAAGAGGACACTGAGACCAAAAATAAAGAAAAATAATACAAAAAATTCATTTCAAGGCCAGTTTTTGACATTTTTTAAGTATTCAATCACTAATCGGGCTCCATTTTAAATTAATTAGGTCAATAATTTAGGATGAAACACCTATCTGCATTCCTTGCATTACGCAGAGTTTTTCTCAATACCCTACTACCTGCAGATAGACTGGTGACTAACAGTCAGACCATTCTTACATGACATGCTTTAAGCTATTAATTAAAATTTGTTGAAACAGATTACAAACCTTCCATTAAAACTCCAAACGCTTTCCAAAATATCAACACAGGGTCATTGCCATATTTCTTCAAGCTTTCCAGGCAGGCATTTTGAAGATGTCTGTAGTATTTTTCACGACAGTAGTAGTTTATGTAAGCCTATAAAATATATTCAATGATAATAATAATATCAACCGTATGGTCACTGCAACATTTTTTATCTAGCGTCCTAGATAGCAACGGATAGCAACAACGTAACAACTTTAACTTAACGCCACGAAAATTAAATGGCCAGCATCTGGCATTTTTCAAAGTTTTCTCCACTTACCAAGGTAACGGTATCGCTCGAAGCCATTTCAAATATTTACTTGTGTAAACTTTAAATATTTTAAGAAATAGAAACTGTTTTGTAACAAATATTGGTGAGTGTTTTGGTAACCAGTTTAATCCGCCATTTTGATTTCCAAAGTATTTCCCATGAGCCTTCTCGTCCAGTTCCCATAAGTCCCATAAGCCTTTGGGGATTCAATATGGCGGCCGTAGACGGCAGCTTGGAAGAAGAAGCTCTAAAGCGAAGGGAACGGCTGAAAGCTTTGCGAAAGAAGAGTAGTTTACCATCTGGACAGGTAACTGAACATTTTTAAGTAATTCTGTGAGTTTCTTTGCCTCTTAGATTAATTTCACGAAATATAGATTAAGTCAGTATAAGAATTAAAATGTAGACTGGATATAAGATGTGCACAGACTGAGACCAAAACCGTCCCTTCGTCAAATACAAAATACATTTTAAAATGTCAACTTACGCTAGTGTCACGTGATTGCCTTTCCGAGATCGGTTTAATTGCCTGAACACAATGGGCCAGACTTGGGTCGGCGAACCTGTCGACTCCTGGTAGGAGCACTCAGATTTTTTTTCCGGGTATGCCTAAAATACATCATTCTTATTTATTCACCAGGCTTAACATATTCCATCACATTATTTCCCTTGCGCTTATGCCACACATTGACATTCCAATCCTAGCAGTATGAGGATGTTTGTCCCATGAACCTAGTTTAATGGCCTTACAGTAGTTCCCACAAGTCTCCTGTAGCTCAGCGATGGAGCATCTGAACTAGTAATCAGAAGGTCCTAGGTTCGACTCCTGATAGGAGTACTCAGATTTTTTTTCCGAGTATGCCTGTGTTGTTTACTGATTAATACATCATTCTGATATATACTTGTTGATTTACAGACCACCACTGACAGCAATCCCTTAAGAGGAGAGAAAAGACCACTAGATGATACATCACAACCAGAGTAAGTGGTGGACACATGCACGATAGAAAGTGCAACAACTGACAGAAGTTTATCACTAGGGGCCCTTAGACTCTGAAAGCCAGGTCAATCACAAAGATTGTAAATTGAGAGCAGAGAAATTGTATGCAATTTCAGAGTGAAAAAATTATCATATTGCACTGAGCACAGATCATTTAAAAACATCCCATGCCAAAGATTTGCTGAGAATTTAGAGTTCTGTGCCTAGCAGCCGCCCAGGTGCCCTCGCCAGGGAAATGTTATATCAACTGTCATGCCAACCTCATCCCCAGACTCCCCAGTGCCTTTCTGTAGATCCTAAATCCTACACTGGGAAAGAAATCCTGGATATTTTAATTTGCAGGGATTTAAGTGGAAGATAAGGACTGGATGCTGTGACCAATTTCCTCTGAACATGGTACCTTCCTTTAGAGAGAAAGAAAGCCAGTCTTAAAAAGACAATTATGAATGAGTGCATGGTGCCCATGTATTCACCATTGAGAATCCTCTACCACAAAATTAAAGAAAACCCTGTTTTTGGACAACAAAACTTCATTGGAATGGTAGAAGTTTTCAAAAGCCAAGGTAATGAGGCACAGCAGTATTATTTAAATGTGTGGTTCCAGAAAATATCCATACCCCCACCACGGAGGGAATTGGAAATTCCAGAGGGGTGGGGGGGTCAATGGCCCTGGAAATTCCAGAGGGGAGGAGGGGTGAATGGTTGGATAAGTTTCCAGAGGGTCAACTTCACGTTCATGTCAGACATAAATGTTCAAAATTGTAACTTACAAACTTTGCAACTTCGTAGATCTTTCTTGAAGACATTACTTTGTTTAACTGTTTTAAAGAAACCCTTGTTACATTAAAAACATGTTTCCTTTCTCCGAAAAGCCTTTGTAAGCGAAGTAGTCCAACTGAGACAAGAAATCTATGTCTGCGTTGCGTGACTCAGTTATTATAAAACTGTTGTTTGTGAAACTTTCTTGCGTAGAAAATATTGTTTACTGGCAACAATTAAATTTATATCAATGTTTAAAAGAGAAAATTTTGTATGGCTACAAAGTGAAAGCCCCAATTATACATAAAATGTTGAAATATTTGTTTGTTATTTTTGTATGCTATGTAGAGTTACGGGCAAAGCTCAATTCCCGGGGTCAATTATAACTGGTTTGTCAAAACTGACCCGTGTTAAAACTTATTTTGTCCAAAGTATTTCAACTTAAAGTCCAAAACTATTAACTTAATTTCTATCCCGAAATTCAACAAAATAGAGCCAATTCAACATTCTTTTAATGCATTGTTGATCTCATACAAAATTTGCATAAGAACGTGAACATGTTAATTTCGTTTTGCGGCTCCATTTCGTCTGCGGTTTCAAGTTACGATCTGAA
>NW_028145432.1:2577500-2632500 GCF_977016875.1 Pavona decussata | reverse complement strand
AGGGGACAGATTGCAGCAAGAAGACGATCTGGTTGAAGCAGTTAACGCAGCAGCCTCACAGCAAAACTATGAGGCAGAGTGAGAACTGTCTTGGCATCCAATGTAAAGGCACAAGAAAGCACAAAATAATGTGCGGTAACTCCCATGCCAACTGTCACATGACTGACTTATCCAAGGTAGACACAAGTTTTAGTGACAAGAGCTCAACAGGGGAAGCCGACGCAGTCCAAAGACGCTGCTAACTATCATACGTATTTTGTACATATGCTTAATAAACTCTTAATGGTACAGCTAAAACATATTTTTGTATTTTATAGTGTAAGGAGCAAAGTCGTATGTTTGTGAAATGTTTAAATGGTGTGCTTGTACAAATATACTGCGGGAAAAAAAAAGTTCCAAAAAGGAGACAAATGACACATACAAAGCTTTATTGTAGCAAAGTATCTTCCCTCTCAAGTGCGAGAGCCTCCTTTTCTTTTGTTCATGTAACACGAATTCATTTCCCGCTACCTTTCATTATACCACTGGAATGTATCCAGTGTAGTTGTCTGTATATCTCTCGTTGAAAACCACCAATAAATAGCGTGGGCTGACATGCTGCAATATCTAGGAAGGGATATCGTCCATTTTCCAGTTCCAAAAAAAGTTTTCCTAGCGTGACATTGAGTTCAGCAAAGATACGCCGGTGTTTGCAACGGCAGATTTTCATCAAAGGAGAGGGGCAATTCGCAATGCAAACACGAAAATGCAGAATGTCCGATGGATATATATATATATTTTTTTTTTTTTTTTTTTTTTTTTTCATTTATGGCGACAAAATCTTCCAGCGGACCAACAACATTTTGCTCCTTGTGGGTATTGTTTTGCTCAACTGATTTTCCAATACAGTAATAGTAATGCTTGCTCGCAGGCTAATACTCCACCGCCGGGAAGAACATTACTCCATTTCTGTTTCATGTTAACGAAAATTCTCTTAAAGCTAAAATGGGACAATACTCCATAAATGTGCCGTAAATTAAATTCCTTTGAGGCATTTCCTTTTTAAAAACACAAACATTTGTGGAGTATTGTTGGGAATGTGAATCTTCACGCATTATTCTTCGTGGGGAACTCAACGACATTGAACAGGGGTGGGGAAAACGACAAAAAAGGCATAAATAAACGTAAATAATAAAAAATGTTCTACCGTGCTTGTTGTCTAACCTTCCCAACAAAAATTGATGATGATTGCCTAGAATATAACGAAATTTTACCAGTGAATGCTTAATCACGTGAGATGTCATGTCATCAAATCAGCGATATGGCAGCAAATTATTTTGGTACAAATAAAGAAATTGTCGTCTCCGATGGGCGCATAACATATTTAACCTTCTACATTTGGTATGTTTGCCCTTGACCTTTAAAAAAATTGGTGCTGAAAATGACTTTTTCCATCAACGATGTATTTTTTAGAGATGAGAAATCCCGGGGAGAAATCCCCTCAAGTAGTTATAAAAGGCCGTCTTAAGTGGTGTTGAATAATGTGCATGGTATACAGACAGCAGCGGATGTACTAAAGTTGTCGAACTACTATACTCGAACAGGACCCATCAAAGCACAAAATAGACGGTGGTGTCTGCCGGCACCTCATCCTCAACCTCAAAATATAAAAAATGATGGTGTCTTCATTTTATAGCCACTCCTCTATTCAGCAGTAACAAATGACAGATAGATTCGAACCTCACTTTTCTTGTTTTATCTAGCAATGCTGACTCTTGCTCAGCTGAACATTTTTGTGCCAACTCAAATTAGAAAGCCATAAAATTTTTGTCGGTTATGTTCATGAGGTAGGTGGTGTCTTCGATACCCTCCCCTGTCCCCTACCAAGGTGTTCCCTCAGGCCTCTTTAGAGATTAAACTAAACAAAAATGTTTATTCACGATGGCTGTAACAAAGGGAATGAAACCGAATCGAACTTTATCACATAGAAAGGTCTCTTCGTCTTAAATCCACATTTAACGAATTGGTGACGAGTTTAAGTGAAAACATCAAATAAAAACGCTTTTCGAGTTAGGTATTTCAGTCCAGCCCTTCTTGTACCATGTTTGGAATGACCGTCCACTGTTCTCAACCTACATGTTTTAACTTGATGGTAAAATGTAGCCCTAATTAAAAATTTTATATAATGTCATCGTCATTACTCTAAATTGCCCAAGCATACCCCTCCAAGCTCGTCTGAAATTCGATTTAAAACATCGGACATTTTACATCTTTTCTATTGCTTGATTAGTTCTCTGCATTTCAACTCTGACTGTTTACCGTGCAAAACACAATGAAAAGTCACTGCAACATGAAAGCATTATATTTTAGCCGAAAAATCAAGAGGTACTTTGATGAACAGATCGAGCGTGCGACTACGAAAAAAAAGCGATTAAAGGACAATTCTAAACAGTTTGCTTAAACTTTACATACTTGGCTGTAAAACTTGATCAATTTAACTGTATGTAGTTGCAGGCTTCGTCGCAGTAAAACGTATTCTCCGGTTTTCTTTCCTTTACCAGAATAACGATGACTTGGATCTGATTCGAGTGATAATTTTAGTGTTTGATTCTATACATGACCTTATTTTGGCCGTGAATATATCGCTATTTGTGTTATACACGGATTAAAACTTTAAATTATTTAGCTGTTATCCGACCCAGAAAACTTACCTGTTATGGTGTAGTTCTGGTTCAGTTGAGACAGTGGACAGCGGATCTAAACTTTTCTTAGTTTATAAAGATTATTGTTACTGTCTCTTGCCATTTTCTTGGCTCGTTCAGAAAAGGAGGAAAAAGGAAGAGGAGGAAAAGGACCAAAGTTTTTGACTAAGCTGGACTGAAAAAGCCTGACAGTCAGAATTTAAAAGGTTAGTACCGCAAAACTCCATTGAACAATTCAAAATTAGTACAACTGCAAGAGACCTTAGGACTGACGAAACCCCAATTAAGTATTTTGCTTACAACCTCCGTTAATATTGTTATGCATGCGTTAACATTGTGTCGTTTTATGTTATAGCAGATTGTTACAGAACAGCTTTATTTTGAACACGTTTGTAACTTGCCTTAACAATTTATTTTATATTCCCGTCAATGTTATCAATTTTCGTCATATTTCAAACAAACAAATACATCAACCTGTTTAATTAAGAGAAGTTGTTACCCATTTTACAAAATATGAAATAAGTAAAACTGTTTCAGGACCTGACTATTTGTTTTTTAATGGCCGTAATCGGTGGCGGGGCGACTCTTCTAAATCAGTCACCAGTTTCTTTCGTTTCCACAGGCCTGCTACCTTCCATGACAAACCTTCGCTGTTTCGCTATTTTCCTCTGTATCGCGCCGTCTCTGTCTCTTTATCTCGGTCAAATCACCCCTCAATACTACATACCTGATGTTTTACGTCCACGGTCCGCCATCTCGAAACCTGTCCCGCGAGCAATCATAGCAGACCCGCAATTATCAGGATTGCTTATGGCACGGAAGCAAGCGATGAAAATAGAGAAGGATATCGATTCGGAAATTGAAGCCCTTCTGCAAGATAAAACGTACCGCAGGACCTTCGATTCGCAGGTTTATGATTCAGATGGACTCCCCTTCTTTAACCCAAGGCCAGCGAACACTTTGTCGGCGGTAATTGGGGCTCAGGGAGGCACCTGGTTTCCCGGCCCTTCGGGAGCAGGTCTTGAAGGAAGCCGCATGCTAGAGGGACGTGCAAGCCAGTTCAGTGATCGCAGAACCCAGGACAATCAGAGGGCAGTTGAGAGAGGGCAAGGACCACTAGCCAGCATGCTACAGAGCACTGTAGCTCTCAGAGGAAGATACCCACAAATGGTTCGTGAGGGCCAGCCAGATAAACAAATCAATGCGAGGATGTTCATGCCGACACGGTCTCAAATAACACCGGACCCTTCGGATGAAATAAGCAGTAAGTGAAGTACAGTTCATGAACTCCTCGCGGCTCGCCCTGCACGCGTGGGCTTCAGCTAGTAGTTAGAGTGGTTATGAAGCGTTCTGTGTTTGGACCAATGCAACTCATGTGAACAAAAGTCGGCAAGATTAGTTCAAGAAGGACGCTTAAATTAGACAAATCTAGATAATGCGACGGTATATAGACCAATAATTTCTGGGCTGTGCGCTACGTTTTTGCTAAAGAAGGAATAAGCAACGAACTATGAAATTCCGCACCGATGTAGTAGCTTTGAATGCTAAAACTAAGAAGCGCTTCTACTTAGGTTTTGACTGCATTGCCACCGTGGAATATGATAAAGACAAAACATGGATATAAAGGGGCTTGCTAAAACTCAGTCCAGCTGTTATCAGGTCGTAGTTAACACGGGTGAAGAGGAAGCCCTATAAAATAATGAAATGAAAACTTATTTCAAAGGAAGCTGCTGCTGTCCTGGCTTATAGTAAATAGATACACATACACATTATACAGTCATTCTATGGTTTTATGGAAAATACACGCCGGTGCATGTTTTGCCAGTTGCGTAGTATTGTTTCAGACACTTAGAGGCGAGATGAAATACAGCTATCATAGAAAAACATATTGTTTATTCCCCTTCACTTCCATTCGATTTAGCTCTTATGTTTAAACAGGGCCGTACACTACAGAAAAATACGAAATCGTACAACTTTTATTACACTGTTACAGTTTGTGTTCAATGTTATCGATCATGTCTTGATACTCAAAGAGACACACAGAGTCGAGCTGGTTGATATGAACTCAGGTTTGAATCGATGTTAGTGTGAAGCAAACAAACTAGTTTACAGAATTGAGTTTATTGTTTGGGAGTAGGGAATACTGTGTATCTCTTCGACGTGCACTACTATATTTTAAGATTTTTCAGCTTTGTTGCATTATTTATTTATTTCTTTATTTTATTTTTTTATTTTTTATGTTACATCGTCTAACATTGTCGAATCCAACATCTTGCACTCGTTTGGCTCACCACGTTGCACGATATTGCATGATGTTGGATGATGTTTAGACTTGCCACAAGTCGACTTCTTTTAGCGACGAAGTCGCGACAGCGAGCGACGAACGTCGCAAGAAGGAACCAAAACCAACATAACATAAAGAGTGAAGAAGGAAAAATAATATTGGAAAGAGCTTTTAGAAAGTCTAGATGATGTTAAAAGAAGTTTGATTTCCATCAAACATCGTCTTCAACATCGTTCAACATTTCTTTTGTTCTCAGGTGTGAACAACAATGTTACATTCGTTTGGCCATCGTGTTCAACATTGTTGAACGCGCGCATGCCCACTAATCTGACTTTGCGGGTATCTGTATCCATGGCGCAGATTTTCTTTTTTTTATTCGCGCGTTGCCGCGTGAGTGTTCAAGCTAGAGTATGGCGAACGAACAAAGTTTTGAATCTCTCAACGACCAAAGCTTAAACACAAGCGATTTCTCTTCAAATAGACAAAGAAAAGGCATAGGAGCGAGTGAATATGTAAGACCAGGAAAAGCGAGAAGATGTCTGGACGCGTAGGTCGATTGGTCTCGCGCCGTTTCTTGGGCACACCAATATGGTGCGGGTCTGTTAGTAAGGATTATGGGTAGGTTAGTGTCCCAGACCCTTCAGTCCAAGTGTTGCATCACATGTTCCATTCGTTTGGCCACGTCACGTCACCTCAACTGTGCAACATCGTCCAACAATGTTGGATGATGTTACAATCGTTTGGCCGGGACTTTACAGTAACTTACGGTGAAAGGAAAGTTCGTTGGAGATGCATGACACTTGGAAATGTTATCTGATAGGATTGATATAAAAATAAATATAAAAAAGTGACAAAATATTTTTTTCAAAACCATTATTGACACTTTTTGATATTTATTTTTATACAAGAGAGGATCCTC
The DNA here is from genome assembly GCF_977016875.1 of Pavona decussata. Lineage (NCBI taxonomy): Eukaryota > Metazoa > Cnidaria > Anthozoa > Scleractinia > Agariciidae > Pavona > Pavona decussata. Next base: position 2,626,616 of record NW_028145432.1, on the reverse strand, counting down.
TCGTGTTTTTTTATCAATCAACACAGTAACTGATTGTTAATTCATTTTTTCTTCTTTAAACATCTTTACTTTCAGACCTTGGAAATCCAGAGGAATTTAATAAGAAATGTGCGGTGCTAAAACTGACGTTTGAGAAATCGGACGGGGATTTGTTATTTGATGACTCACCACAGAAGAATAACGGGAAACTTGAAGGAGAGGCTCGTGTTTTAAAAGACGAAGCAGACCTCGGACGATCAGTAGTTTTCGGAAACAAGGGAAAAATTGTTCTGGAAGACGATTTCAAAGGGAAGCCAAAGAAATCTGTGGCAATTTCCATGTGGGTGAGGCTAAATAACATCAAGGGCACGGTTCCACTCATAACTGCCACAGATGCAACAAATTTCGTACGGTATGATTTGCTACTGCGCAATGGCAAAGGAGAGTGGGTGCACAGAGGGAACTCTGGGAGAGAGCTCTTTCGCGTCCAGTCCAGCTCTTCGGATGTTACGCCTGGTCAGTGGCATAACATCGTGGGCAGTTATGATTCTGTGTCCAGGACTGCCTCGCTGTGGGTTGATGGAAAGCAGGTGAGTAAACAAGACGGAATCATGGGGGTGCTGTCACAAAAATGGAATAAGCTGACCATATTTGGAGGCAAATCTCGGGGTGACATGGATAATATCTTTATGTTTCGGTGTCCTTTGGACAAAACTAAAATTGTGGCTCTGTATGTGACTGCTGCACCCCACAAAGACGTCAAGAAGGACGTAATCGCATAATCAGTACAGTGAGGAGTCGAACTAAAACGAACAGTTCTACAAATATGAATTGCCAAGCTCATAGCAGCTGGAGGACCAAGGCCTTACAGTCAGCACTAAGAGTGCTTTTCATTTGCTATACCGACCAGTCTGTAAATCAAAGGCGTCATTTTAATTTGAAGGGACGGTGCTGCAAAACTTTAAAAAAAATCATTCTGAAACTGGCACGCGCTATTATGAAGAAATTTGAAGGACCAGCATAAAACGTATCCTTCAAAGTGGTACATTCCTTTACGAACTGAACGGTCTGGCCGCCGGACCAGTAAGGACAAAATTAATGGAAACGCTCTAAGTTATTAAACAGCTTTGCACTTTATCGGCAAACTTCAGCATGATAGATCGACCGAGTGCGAACTGAAATGATTCCTACTTTCACTGAAGTCGTAGGGAATTCACTGTGAGTTTAACCGGGGCGAATTGAAGGATTTGGATACATTTTAAGCAACAACTTAATTTTCACATTTCCTTGATTTCCATGTACCAACTTTAATTTGATCGATATTAAATAAAGAGATATGTATTTATAACAGTTTCAAATACAACGCTTTCTATGCGGGAGACAGAGTAAGAAAGTTACCGTATTTACAAATGGCGGATGGGCGGGGAAAAAACTGGCACTATGCATCAAAATGAGACGTATACATTAGACCTTGTTACGCCGCAAAATGTAATAGTTACGCAAATTGTAATAACTTTCGGCGTAAAATGTAATAACGTGAGCGACACAAAATGTGATAACTTTTGACGCAAAATATAATACATAAAAGTAACGCAAAATGCAATTTAGCACAAAATCAGTAATGATATTTTAGGAGGTATAACGATTTGTAACGGACAGTTTTTTCAGTCCACAAAATCGCGATTTTAGGGACCAAAGGGTGATTTTTAGCTCCAAACAACTGTGGTTTTCTTAACTGACGGACACTGACCTCGAAGCTTTCCAAATTTCAGGGATGAGAGCGTGAATAGGCAAACTCTCGGGAAATTCATATGGCTCGCCAAGCGCCAAATAAATTTCCCATAGGTTGTGCTGACGTCAGCAGCCTGTCGAATTGTATTCCTTTGGGACTAATCCTCCGGCACGTCAATACCTGACGTACTATCTAATTCGGACTGTTCAGTGATCTTGGACCGGGGGAAGGCAGTCATACTCTGTATCGGGCGGATCAGTCACTTGTTAGTTGATATACCAAAAAGTAAAAGTGGACAAAGTTGTTGATTTATTAGTGCGTTAATTAATTAGTGTGACGTTAAAACGGATACTGGAATTGAAGGACATATTATTGTTGTTATAGTAGGCTACCACACATGTTATTAAAAATCGTAGTTTTGTACCAAAGTTTAGAAAATAAAGAAATGTATTTGTGTTTTATCGAGGGCATTTGTCCTTGCAAAAATACTGTTTCGAGAAGCTTCTTCCTGGGCACGCCATATGAATAATAATAATAATAATAATAATAATAATAATAATAATAATGATAATAATGATAATAATGATAATAATAATAATAATAATAATAATAATAATAATGATAATAACACAACTTTAGTTTATTGTGTGAACGTTGATTAATAATGACTCTGAAATACCTATTTCCCGTTCTTCTTTGTATATATTTGTTCAGAATTCGACTTAGTATGTCCAAACCACTCAAAACCTCTTGATTCATTTTTATCCCCAATATAACCTGTTTTTAGAAAACAAACGTGACGGCCACGATCAGTATGCAATTTCAAGAATATTTTAACAATTGTTTTGTTCATCCTTCAGTCTGAGTTTCTTGCCTTTATTCAATCAATGTAGGAATTTCTTATTTAAATTTCTCTTCTTGTAAATAAACATGGATTGTAACTCAAAACCTAAAACAAGAGCTGAGCTCCACCACGAGTTGCTGTCTTCATGTTAACAGCTAATGAAACAATAAGTGAAAAATTACCTGACACCAAGTAAACAAACCAATTAAAAGATTTTTCTCTTTTCACAACGTTCCTCAGAAATCATGACTTGAAATCCTGACTCGAGATCCTGACTTGTAGGTTAGTTTATAATTTACTTATAAGATTTCTGAAACAATTTCACCTCTTCAAATTTATTATAAATAGGTAATCGCAAAACGAAAATAGGACGCAGTCGAAGACAGTATGTGGATGCTAATAGTGGTATGAAGATTGAGAGCAATGAAAGAAGTGATAAAAAAAACCCTTAGTACTAAAAACACCATTATTTAAATAGCCAGTGGCATTCAATATATTTCAAATTTTGTAATATTGCTTTCCTTAATCAGCTTATGCCCCCCCCCCCCCCACCCCAGAAGGAATATTTTCGTTCATTATTGTACTAATAATTAATAATAATTATTGTCTTCGGGAAAGACATTCCACTGTCTGCATATATACAGCTGTTTCGACAAAGGTTGTCCAAAAATAAAAAAGCGCAAAAGCGTACGCGACAATGTCGAAAAGGTATTCGGGAAATACGCAATAAATTTCAATAAAAGCCCAGAATCCATATGGCCCGCCATCTCAAGTTTTTGCTGTATGGTCGAGGCATCATGGATTCTGAGATTTAGTATTGTATTTATGGGTCTGAGAGGGGGCTGGGGGGGGGGGGGGGGGTGGAGGAAGAAAGGCTTTTGTTCTGCGCGCAAAAGATCAAGTAATCATGTTTCATCAATGATAAAAGACAGAAAAACAGACAAAAAGCTTCCCTAAATGAAAAATTTAGATAAGCGTTTCTATTTACGGCCAAATACAGTGTTTGTTACAAGGCGAACAACACGCAAATAATTTGAAAGAATTGCGAGTCCTTATCTTTCGTTAAACTGATGATACTCTGCCTTAGCATTTAATTTTGTTTATTAATTAAAACAAAAACCTCCTACCTTTCCGTCGATATCCCTTAAAAAGCTGTGTGAGTGTCCGTGTGTGCGAATGTCTGTGAGCGTTGGTACATGTTGCCATGTTGTGCCTCCGCTATCCATATTTGATTTAATTTAGTTTATTTCTTCCGGTTCTCTGGCATTTTTAGCTTCTTAGGCCCCGTTTATATGGAGAAAAGTTGTCCCGGGTAGAAGGGTCACCCGCCTACCCGAGCTACCCTGGGCGAGCCAACTTTTCCTACATTTCCTTACAAAACTTGGCGAACCGTTTACATGAGAAACAAAAAGTTGGCTCGGCTAGAAGGGTGACCCGCCTAGCCGGGTCACCCTTTTGCGATGGTAGGGTCACCCTCCTAGCCGGGCCAACTTTTCTCCATATAAACACTTTGGCTCGCCTAGCCGGGTCAACCCCGTCAAGGCGAGACAATCAGAGCATGCGCGAGCTCTGTTGTCATTGGGAATGTGCGAGTTCAATGCCACCGACTTCAACGCCGACAAAGTCAAATTATATGAAAAGGTATATAAATCATTTGGCGTTTAGTGTTATCAAGTCATGCCACAACAAACGCTTGTATCTCAGTTTTGTGTGATTACGGACTTAACGACAGGCGAAATTCAACGCGAAAAGAACTTGAAATGTCACGCGGTTAGATTCAGTCAACCAAGACTTGTGTAGCCTTCGCAAACCGATTTTGCCCGGCAAGTTTTAACTTCAGAATTGTTTAACTTGGTTTCAAACACCATAGGAACCAGAATTTCTTGGGTATAAAAAGCCAACGTTTGTAAACTTAAGAAAAACAACCGATTTGATTTGCAGACTTCGAGGCGGTTTTTTTTTTTTCGCATGTTTTCATGATCTCTAGACGGTCAGCTCTTGGCTCGGGCAAAAGGGTCAACTTTTTTCTCATATAAACGCTCGCTAAAGTTGACTCGGCTGGGAGGGTGACCCTCTTGCCCGGGACAACTTTTCTCCATATAAACGGGGCCTTAGTTATTTTAGAGAGTTAATTAATTCATTAACTAATTAAGTAAGTAAGTAAGTAAGTAAGTAAGTAAGTAAGTAAGTAAGGAAATAAATGACTTTGTTTACGTGTCTAAGTATTTAGCGCTGTAGCGCTAATTGGGGACGCTATAAATCAATGAAATAAATATACATAACATCCCAACTGGTGGAAGGCAAACCATTAACTTTAATTTTAACTTTTGTCAGGATACAATAAAGTGTTGTTGTTGTTCCTTCGCACAGAAGATCATGAAAATACACAGAAAAACTGACAAAATCCTTCCCAAATGACAAATTTGTTCAGGTAAGCGTTTGTTACGCGGAATGCTTTCGGCAGACCGCATTGAGCTTTTGGTCGCATTCCCTTTTTCTTTTTTCTTTTCGTATTCTTCATCGTAGTCACAACTTGTTGTCCCCTATTGTTCTAATTGTCTTCAGTAAAGACTGACCAATCAGAATCCGTTATCTGTGCGTATATTTAAAGCTCTTAGTGGGGCTTAAAAAGGAAGGCTTTTGTCCTTCGGGTAAAAGATCCAATTCAGAGAAAATGGCGGCCGTGTTGGTCACGCGTAAATTTTCAAGCCTACAACATGCTTTTTCAGAAAGAAAACAAAACTTTTTTAAAAGGTTAATCGAAAGAATAACTTCTTAGAAGTACTCGGAAGAACAGCGGCAATTCCAGAGTTCACGGCGAAGAAATTACGCTTCGACGACAGAGAAGAGAATATGCCACCGCAAATCGAAGCTAAATCATCGCTGGCGCTTCAGAATTTGTCGGAAAACTATAAGGAATACGTAGAATCGGTCATTTAGAATAGTATTCCAGCATAAAATTGACAATGAAACCTGTAATTTGTGGTGAGGTGGATTCCCACATGCGCTTAAACATTTTTGACAAAGTCAGCGGTGCTACTGTTGATTCTGCGATTACATGTACAGGTACTACCCCCTGTCCTCGGAGCGTAAATCTCTGGAATGGACCTCTTTGAACGACAATTCTCCACTTCCTTCACCTCTGACATCTTTTAGACCCTTGAGTCTAGCTGTGTATATTCCTCAATCTAGCTGCAATTCACCTGATGCCCGCTCGAAGGACCCAAATGTTATAACGACTTCTCGGCTTTTAAACAGCAATCACTTTCGACAAGACTGAAAGCATAAATCACTAATTTTTCGGCTAGAAACAAAAACAAAAAACTGTCTACGCCACCCTCCAGGGCATCTGCGCACGAAACGGGAGACTTAAATTGACTTGGTCCAGTCCTCCCGCGGCTAAGACGCAAAAATACAACAACAAAGAATAGCAAATAGAAATGTCAATTTCAGCACAAAAGAAGAACGAGTTGTCAAAAACAGCACTTCCGGTATTAAGTTCCTCATTTGGTCTATTACACATAGTAATCTGATTGGTGTGCGACTTGCTCTCTTCAATTCTACAGGTTTAATCATCATTTCGTTTCGCAAAAATGAGAAATAACTTCACGCTTAAATTGACAGCAAGTATTGCACAAATTTTTCAATTTTGTGACACCGAAGACAGAGAAGGTACAATTTTACAACTGTGCCACAGGTAGCCCAGAAAAGATCTATCACCTAAACTATCTCAAAGTTTTCCTGTGGAGTTAGACATGAATGTTGAGTTTATTTTCTGAGTGGTGTGGTGTTTGATATCTTCAATTCTACAGGTTTAATCATCATATCATTTTGTTTCGCTTAGTTTTATAAAATGCAAAACTATCTTCACACTTTGACTGACAGCAAGTATTGCACAATTTTTCCATTTCGTGACACCGAAGACAAAGAAGGTACAATTATACAACTGTGCCACAGGTAGCCCAGTAAATTATGTATCACTCAAACTGTATCAACAAGGTTTTGCTGTGGAGTTAAACATGAAGATCACGATTTAAGAAAAAAAAAAAACCAAAACATTTACTTGTGAAAACCTGAATATTTTGCTTGAGTTTATTTCTTCGAATAGAGAACAATGTTGCTTAGTTGATATAACATGTTTTGGCATGTTCAAATACCATCCTTAGTTACAAATAATATGAGTACAGTAAGACTGCATTGTATCTCAGAGAGTGATAGGCTAATTAACATTAATACTTACATGACAATTCCAATGTGTAAATTACTAACAATCATAATACATAGCAAAAGAGGTGTTACATGGACAATGACAGATTAACATGTTTAAAATCAAATGCAAGGCTGATCCTACAGCTAAAATAATTCTATTGCCCATTATTTCGGTTAGACAATACTTACCTTCTTCAGGGGTGGCAAAAAGCTTTATTTGGAAATAAATGGTTGCAATATTTAAAGATAATAACAATGAAAAGTTGAGATGTGATTGGTTGATAAACAAAGAAAGCAGAAACGTGTACAGAAGCCATTATTAAAATAGAGATATACAGTAGACAGATTAAGTGTCTGTTCATTCCTTAGGGTTCAAGAGTCTTGCCCTTGGAAATTAAAAATGCTTTTCTAGCTGTCCGAATGCCATCTCTGTTGGAGTTGATGAGTTCTTTAACATGTTCATTGAGAATAGGATTTCCATGCATTACTTCCTTCAGTTTGAGTTGAAAAATTGTGCAGGCAGAGTCAATAACACTAAAGCACATGCAGCCTGACAAGTGCTGATTTTTCAAGATGTTCAAAATGTGGCCATTTGTGTCGGAGTTCAGGTGCTCATGGAAACGTGGTAATGTGGTGAGTGGTCTCACCATATAGTAGGCATTACGCCCAGGCAAGCAAATGTGTAAATAACACATGAGTGAAGTACCTGTGGCACAGTCTTTTAGTAGAATTACACTAAAATTGATTGTTTGGCTTAAGGATGGTGCAGATACTCAGGTTTCCTATGGGTGGTGCCTACTAACACAGGGATATTTTTGCGCGGTTTTAAACTATGCCTAGAAAGCAGAACTTAGCAAGTGCTCTGAGTATCCAAAAAGAAAATTGGGGGTAACCGTACATTTTTCAGAGATAATGAAGCTTCAATTTGGAAAAAAAATGTCATATATTCCTTTATATTTTACAGCTTTTTAGAATTGTTGCTTAATTAAACCTTACCCCCAGTTTTCTTTTTGGATTCCAATAGCCCTTGCTAAGATCGGCTTTTCCGACATAGTCATAAACCGCGCAAAAATACCTCTGTACTAGTAGGCACTGACGTTGACAAGTGCAATATCGCCTAACTAGTCACCTTAACTATATAAAACTACAACGTAGCACCATAATTTACTAATGGACAATCATAATAAATGCTATGAAATTGATGTGAACTTAAAATTCATTTTTAATTATCACATGAGCATTCCTTTCAGCATCTTGGAAATTTTTTGAGCGCTGTAGATCAAAGTTTTGTGGCCTCCTGCAGTAATCACTCCTTTCATGCTTTGAGTGACACTGGATCTTTGCACAATAGATGCTATGCCATTTCTGACTAAATTTGAGCAATTCAATCTATCTTTAGAAGCCTCAGCTAATGCTTCTTCAATTTTGGATGGCTTACTTTCTTTACCAGCAACACTTTCAATAACTTTACGCTGTAGATTCTTGGGTAATGACATTAGTCGAGAAAATATCACACTACTTTCCTGATTCTGATGATAAACATATGATGAAGAACTGAAATGAAGTTCCTTTGAATTCAAAAGAATTGGTTTATAAAGATCTCGAAAAGGTTCAATATTTGAACCGACAATGTTCTGTATTTTATTTTTATTTTCTCCGAGAACCATTCTAAAGTCTCCAGCGAATGACAACCCCGCAATGCTCAGGAAAAACTCTTCTTCAGTAAAATACTCTGGAAGACTCAACAGTGCTGCAGTAACTGCACTGTTCAAATTCCTTTTCAAAGCTGACAGGATATCTTCGTCCCTTTGTCGTTGTAGGAATTTAACTGGTTTGTGAAGGCGCCCAGAAATGTATAACCACTGCCAGTCGTTAAGGTCTCGAAGGAAATTCTCGCGACTGATGGTTCCATACTTGATTAATCTTCCTTCCATCGGTACGAGAGTATTGTAGTACATACCCGCACTGAGTTTGTTTTGTAATGAAACTACAGCGTTTGAACCAAACCATCCATAAAACGAGTAGTGCTGTGAGTGGAGTTTCAAGTTCTCTTCATGCCAACGATGAGCGTTCTCGAGAACAAACACAAAGTCAAGCATGTTGCCTGAAGAGACATTTCCTTTTTGCTTAAATATCCCTGAGCCATAAGCAAAAGCAAGGCAAATTCCAGACGGAAAACTCGACACAATTTTTCGTAGAAATACCTTATCTTCGTTGTACGCAGCCATTTTGTACGCGCTAGATTCCAGTCTCCTAACATGAAAGCGAGGCTGTTTACCATGGCAACACGCGAGCTTGGAAAACTAATTGAAACTTAGTTGACGTGAAACTCAGCTGTTGCTGACAGTTATCAAGGTTGTTCTGTCGAAGATTGAGCTTCAACGATGGCTTTCTTTAACTTAACGCGCTTGGGATTACAAGACCCAATAAAAGCTGCTGTTACTCGACCGGGAACAACACAACCAGGTGATCAGTGCGATGCAGCGAAATCACCAACTGGAGCACAAAGAACCACGCTTAGCGAGCCGGTGTATCCAAACTCGGAAGCGAACGGATCCCACGTAAAATACACCAAAAGGCTACACAAACACATTCGGCCAAAACTTGGTAAGAAGAACTGCTTGCAGGTTACAAATATTTCATTTCTATTTTGACGTGTTTTGTCATTTTTTGTTTTCTCAGGTTTGTCCTGTCAGTAGTTTAAAGTCTGTTTTGTAAACGACACTTTCTTTTTTTTAGCTAATCTACAGTAGCCGGTATGTTTATAACTTGCACACAGGAAGTAATATTTGCTAGAATAATCATTGATTTACCAAACATGAAAAGCATCGAAAGTATTCTACATGTAAGAACCACAATATTAGTCAAATAGTTGTTTGAACTTTGAACTGAAGTCAGTTGAGCTCCTTTCACTATAAATCCCAGGGAGAAGAGGGTACGCCACAGTGGTACAGTTTTTGTGCCGTTTTAGTTATAATAGGTATAAATTTAATAATTTTGCCTGAAATTCTGTAAACAGTAATGAATATGGGAATTGTCAAATAACACTTTTAGGCCCGAAACAGAGTCAGGGTTAGGAGAACTGGGTGGTACATTCACCTCCACCTAAAATTCAAAGGAGTAATCCCACTCCCCCCTTTATAAACACATTTCCTGGGTAGTCTGGGGCTAGTAAAGTTCTAAGTTTAGCAGCGTTTCTGTAGGCCACTTACTGCAGGTGTTCAGCTTTTACTCAGCCGTCACATCAGACTACTAAGCTGATTCTCAGACGGTCCAGGTTACTTGCAGCCACTCTCACAGTGGCAGTGACCATTTGAGAATCAGATTAATCAGATAACAGGCTGCAGTAAAATTTAATCTGATTGGAAGGGGTAAAGCTGCCTGGTTATTTGCTGTTTTAGACCTGTGGTGAAAGCAACAATCTACATCTTATTAGAAGTAAAAAACAAAACAAAACTATGACAAAAAAAAAAACCCATTTGCACAACATATACTGGCTAAGCAAGTACCTCAATCATGAATTGATTACTGGTATTGTGACACTAAATGTTTGCATGAAAATGTTCTTCTTTGCAGGACCAAATGAAATATATCACACCCAAATAACAACAAACATCAACTACAGCTACTGGATGAAAGATGGAGTGCAGCAAGAATCATGGACACAAAATGAACACCACCCGAGAGTCAATAGTGAAATGACAAGGTAGAAAAAATTCTAGCCTGTAGAAAAAGCCTTTTTTTTTCATTTTTCAGGTGAGCAGAGGCAAGCACTAGTCAAGCTTGGAGCGTGAGTCATGCGCAACAGGAGGGGCACAAAAATAACCCCTCCATCTGGCATCAATAATTGCCTCACAACATATCGAAGACAAAATACTCGGTATTTTTTCAGGCAGGCTGTCTGTATAGTATAATGTTATTTCTGTGTGCAATTACTACATCTGTTTACTTGGTTTCATGTCTTACAACAGGTTAATAACTTCTTTTATTCACACTGACTTCTAAACTTGTAACATTGAATTCACAATAACTTTCCATGCCTTCACATAATGTATTCCCTGAAAGAAGTTCTCCACGTGTAACAACCAATTATTACTACAGTGAGGAATGACATCATCAAATGGCATGAAATCAATAATTTGTTGTTTTTGTTTGCAGGTTTGTTGATGAGATGACACTTACAAACAGAGAGTTCACATTATTTTAAGGAAATACAGCTACAAACACCCAACTTTTCAATTTCTTTTAATTTCATTTCCTTTTTTCTTGAATTTGATATAATCAACAAAAATGTTGAATACTGTCTTTTAACAAATAGTTAAAGTACTTTTCAAATTTCATATATTTTACTTCATCATCAAGTAACACTTGGACCTATGGAAAGGTTCTAGTTTAACAAAGAGAGGTGACTGTGCACATAGTTTTAATAAATTTTGTTAATAAAGTATTTGTTATCTTTATTCATATTGCTTTTTTTTTACCTTAAACTCGAACAGTTTAATTATTAGCAGGGGTATATCTGCCATATCTGTAAGAATTTGCATAACAGACAGCACAGAGAATGCTAGGCCAAAGCATCACTGGCCAAAAAAAACACTGTGAACTTACCCACATACATTTAAGCTTTCCATGACCTGTGAGTCATGGTTGACAAAACTTTGGGTGCTTCCCATTTGGAAAAGAATTCCAGAATTCTCAGAAAAAAATCAAATGGGAAGGCAATTTTCTCAGAAATTAAGTTTGGCAGAGGTACCCCTTTCTTCCCATTCGGGATGTTAGTCAAAAAATTGTGTCTCGTTTCCAATCTCCAGTCCAGGAAAGTTGCTTGCTTTTCAACATGACTGCTTCAATGTACCGAATGAATGCAGTTTTCGTAGTGCAGTTTCAACAAGCTTAGAAGCGTTACTATAACATGAATGTCAGGCAACTGGTATAGGTAAGTACAAAGTGCTCGGTTAATATATTAGTTGCCTTTCAAAAAATACCCAAGTAAATCAGTCTGTGTTTGAGTCAGAAACACTTGACTGTATGCACTGTAAACTCAAAATAGACTTGAAATTGGTTTAACTTTCTTCATATAAAGGAGCCTGTGGTGGAAAACATGCCATTGTCCCGGTCTTCAAATAATTCGTTTTCAAATTCCATCAGAAAATCTTCACTTAATTTGTCTGCAGCGAACATCAAGGTTAAGTCTGCCATCTTGACAAAAACCAGAAAACGAATTGAAAATGGAAAACATCATCTCTTCTGGTTGGAAAAACCCTTCCCATCATTCAGCAGTCATTCCAATCATTGGTTCTTTCTGACAAATGGTAAGCCCTCATCAACTCTGATAGTAATTATATATTTAGAACGCAATAAAAAATCATTTAAGTGTAATGAAAATTTAACCGAGTTAGTTAAATAATTAATATGTTATCTAACTCTTTTTCATCAAAGCTTGTTTTATGTAAGTTCAGGAAATCAAGGCAAAAGATGCCCCTTACAATGCCTAGATTCTTAATGCAATACATATTCCTTTCATTCAAAGCCCACTATGAGACCAAGCACATGTTTAACGAAACACATTCTGAATATATTTGCAAAATCACAAAGCCTGAACGTAATTTCCCCTTCCAACACATATGAAAAAGGAACCTTTTTTTAACCCGTCTCAAAAAACAAAAAAAACCCCAACCCCTGTCCCCAAGGGTAGTGTGTCAAATCCCCATTATTTGTAACCATTAGCTCATCACCATGACTGGGCTGAAACTGATTTACTATAAATATCAGACTTACTGAAACCAAGCTTGATGCTTGGAATAATTAATAATTATTGCCTCTTCTCCTGGCCCTGATAGTTCAAAGAGTGGATACTTAGCTCTATCCAGTGGATAAATCATTATCCAGCAGATAAAATGTACTCCAACCAATACATTTTAGGGACCTTCAGATTTGAGGAGGCGGCGTGGCCCAGTGGTGAGGGCGCCAGACTTGAAATCCTTAGGTCCCGGGTTCAAGTCCTGCCTCGGGCATGCTTGTAAATAGCCAGTTGGTTTGCCTCCTGTCAGCTGGGATTTTTAACACGTTAGGTTCAATTTGATTATTATTTGTTTCACCTTATTTCTGGGTGGAATGCCTGTAAACTAGCTTTGGGAAGCTAAGTCCATTTCCACTATAAACAAAGGATTTTTTGTTTTTAGTACAATAAAGAGATTGAGTATGAGCACGCCTTGCAAATTTCAAATCAGTTACATCCCCAAAACTCTCACACCTTTTCGCTGTTTAGCAGTTGATAAGGAAACCCTAGAAACAAGATTGCTGTGACAAGTGGTTATCTAAACGACACAAACTAGATTTTAAAAGTAGTACTCATGGTTCATGGTTCATTTATTTCACACTATTTACACAACATTAACATAGAAAGTAAAGTATTACAACAGATGATTACAACATAACAATTATTAATACAGTACAAATTATAAAATGTGTGTGGTGGTCAAAGTAGCAAAGGCTTTCTAGTTGACCACCACCCGTACTCATACTCAATCTTATACTTGTAGTCAAATCTGAAGGTCCCTTTTATCTGCTGGATAAATGTATCTGTTCTTCAAACAACTGGGGCCAGAATTTTTAAATCCTGAGAAGTTTATGGGGACTGAGAAGTGTGGTTTTGAAAGGGAACTAAAACTGTTTTAGTTACCTTTCAAAACCACACTTCTCACTAGGATCCCACTGATTCACCTGTGTATAACCTTGTCATGTTGCCATGATTACAGCGGTAACCAATAACACCCAACCCCTCGCCTTCATTAAAGTCAGGTTAAAATGGGTTTTGGTGGACATCAATCAAAGAAAGCCTTTGAAATTATTTTGAATTCTGACAAGATTCCAAGGTAACCTGGCAAGAAACTGAGAATTTTATAAAAAAGGTAAGACTTTATTAAAATTGATTTTGTAGCCAGATCATGCGAAATGAAAGGGCATTTTTATTAAAAATTTAAAATTGCACCGCACGTGACAATTTGCTATCTCGCACACATCGCTGATTTTACAAATTATCATGTGCAGCAATCTATAATTTTTCATTCAAAAATACAGTATCCTCTAAACAATGCCCTTTCTTTTAGATAAACCGGCTTGGAAATCAACTTTGATAAAAATTACCATCTGTCAGGGGATAAACTGTCAATTTCTTGGCTGTGTTGCCTTGAAATGTTGTCAGAATTCAAAATAATTTCAACAGTTTTTCTTTGATTGACGTCCACCAAAATGCAACTTTATGCAACTTTGTTGAAGGCGTGTTGTTAGCAACTGCTCTAATACTGATTCTGGGCTAGACCAGCGCACTCTACGGCAATATCAATGAATGTCTCAATTCTGTCACCGCACATTCTGCATGCTGAAGATACATTCTGCTTGTCAATCACCTTGAGTTCTTTACACAGTTTTTCTACAATGCCTGATCTTGTGCTGCCATTAGAAGTCTTTCACTCTTCTTTTTCAGTTTCCCTCCTTTAAGCCATTCCCATTTCTCTGGATCTCTTTACATCAGTATTTCTCACAAATTGTCCATGGCGAAGGTTTTTTGCAGTATCTTTGAGCTCATTCTTCCAAGATTGTTGTCTTAATGTCCTTGGCTGGATCCTTTCACTTTTAAAGAACTTCCTTGTTGCATAAAGCTGCCAGCATCCTTTCTTGACACCCCTTACAACATTAATTATTATACAATACAAACATTATACAAATGCATATGAGCTGATGAATACGATTATAATTATTATAATTTGTTATTTAACACTATAATCATTATCTATGACAGTGTTAGTGCTTTTCCTCTTGTCTGGTGACCTTGCTCCTCTTGTTGTGTCCCATCCATGTTTGCTTGAGTATCACTTGTAACCTCTGGAGGTGTTTCAGGACTGTTGTCACCCAGCACACTACTGTACACATTAAAAGCAACAATCATGCAACACAGCACTATTGGACCAATGATGGCTCCCTCAAGTCCAACACAATAGATTCCACCAGCCACAGCTAAACCAGTCAGATAAGGATGCCCTCCACTATCAATATTAAAAAATACATAAATTAGAAGATACCTTCTAATGAATGGAGAACTAAAAAATTATAATTACTACCTTCAGTGTTACGCGCATATTAGAGAAAAGTGACTATCTTTTGACATGCTAGATAAAAAGCTGAAAGACATTACTATTTAGCTGGACAGTTTTATTATCAAAAGAAACAATTAACATGTGTCAACACGTTAACTTTGCACTGCTCTCAAAAAAATACAAACATTGGTTTAGTTCACAAGGCATTAAATTTCAAAACTGTTGATTTATATGAGATTTATATTCGATCTTGGATTGACTTCTTGATATTCCCCAACATCAGTCTGAAGATAAATAAAAATGCACTTGTCATCAGCTTCCCTAAGCAGAGGGACCCAGGGCTGATGTGAGGGCTTGCTAATTATGCATTTCAAAATTGTTCTATTTCCTCAATGGTGGAGATTTTTTTTCTACCAAAGTCCCGACGAGGTCTTAAAATAGTAACTGTAATGCTTGGGACATTTATAAACATTTTTTGTGAATATTTCAACTATTGTCTAGCCTTGAGAATTTGCAAGCTGTTCTAAATCTGTCCCAACTAATGACAAATGTATAATCTGTATTTGGCAAATATTAATGAAGAACAATAAATTATCATTGCCTTCATTTTCTTCTTGTAATCACAATGGTCCGTATTTAATGAGTAGACCTGCATTTTTACACTTCTTTCGAGACTTAAACATTTGATAGGTTAAAATATCTTTGGGTTAGGGCTAACCGAAGGTTAAATTTCCCAACTGCAGGCACGGTTAATGAGCCGGTTAGTTGTTAGTTGGTTAGTTGTCAGACGTGGCTAGCCCGAGGTTAGAAACCCATAATACTAATTTTATATACTGTCGCCATGGTGAGCAAGTTGCAAGCTCAACAATGGCTTCCACAAACAACCTGTAAACAAAATTTTAACCCATCCAAAATTGTCGTTTTGAAGGAAAAAGTGGAAGAAATCCTTGCAGTTATTCAAAGCAAACTTCCAAACCAGGAAAACTGAAATGTGGAAACAATTGTGGATGCTGTGAACGCTGTGCAATGAGGATGACCGCCGAAGTACATCTGCAAAAAGTGGAAAAGTTTGCATTCACAGGACAAGAAAGAATTTATTGACTGGGGAGTTAGTAAAGGGGCAGAAAAAACTAGTGGTGGGCCAGCTCCAAAGATGCCCTTGACTTCAACGGCAAAAACCACAGCCTAATTGT
This sequence comes from Pavona decussata, assembly GCF_977016875.1. Classification (NCBI taxonomy): domain Eukaryota; kingdom Metazoa; phylum Cnidaria; class Anthozoa; order Scleractinia; family Agariciidae; genus Pavona; species Pavona decussata. The sequence continues at coordinate 2,610,563 of NW_028145432.1, read as the reverse complement.
AAACTGGCTTGAGGGCAATTTTAAAAAACTTGGTGGAGCGTCCGTAACGCATGATTTCATTAAGCATTGCGACTTATATATATCACCAGTAAAAAGATTGGTAACAAATAAAATAGACTCTTGTCGAAAGCAGTAATGAACACGTAGCATTTCATCTGTGAAGTTGTCGATTTCGCATCGAGTTCTGACTCTAAACCTCTTTTCTTTGGCCTCCAGCCTAAATTGCAAAACAACTCGTTTGCCATTTTTATTCTTTTTTTAACCAGACGTTAGATTTTTAACCCTGCACACTTGGTCGGTTAAATTTAACCCACTCTTTAATGTTTTTTTTTCTCTTTCCGTCTAACAACGCAAGTAACCTGCAGTGAAAATTTTCCCCAAAGTTAACCCTGCTTAAATGAATGACCCTCACTAATAGTGACTATTTCAAGTTAAAACAAGACTTGTTCCCATTCTCCTCTCAGTTCTCTGGTTTGACTCCATTCCATCCCCATGGCTTAGTGGTATTTTGTACTCTTGGTCCCAACCCCACTCTCGTCTCTTTCTCAGATAATCTTTCCAGTCAATTTTCTCCTTACATGTATCTCTCTGCCAAACATCAGCTTGCCAGGGTCTGCGAAATCTGCGAGCCAGCGAGCCATGCGAGCCACCGTGCGAGTCACGCGAGTCATGCGAGCCACAGTGCAAATGTTAAGAATTTTTATTTGTTTTATTTACATTCGCGTGAGAAAATTTTGGACGAATTTTTTTCTTTGTTTTTTTTTTTTTTTCGTTTTTGTTATAATTTTGGAGAGAATTTTGCCTATTCAAAATCGCCCAAGATGCGCAATAAAATAAAAACAGTGCGCAAAAATTTATTAAGGTTCAAGACTTCAGAAAAAAAATCCGAGAAAAATATACGGCTGCACCGCTACTCGAATAGGTATCTATTGATACATGTCATTCATTGATATCCACGTGGAACTTCATTCAAGAACAAAAAAAAAACAAAAGAACAGCACCTCGATCTCCGTGTGTTGGCGTCAAGAATGGTGAGTAAATCGCGCCATTTTAACAGGTTTGGTCTTAAGTCGAGAATCAGAGTTATCAGCACTCTGTCGGTTGGCTGACTGCTGCATGTGGTTGTCCTTTCCCTTAGACAAGTCTTTCTTCAAAACTCGCCACTAGAGTGGCAGAGGCTGGTTTCGAGATAGCATTCGACCCACCAGCTGACGGCAAATGCTTCTGTTACGCTGCTTCTTTTCAAATTGAATTTAGTGCGACAATATTGACTTCGCTCATCTTTGAGTACTCATTTATCATTCCTTACAAGTTTGGAATGACACTGACAATCAGCCCTGACGTGTCAATTACAGTCAACCCAGGTCACGCGTGAACAGTATTTCCAAGAATGAAATGAACATTCGAATTTCTCTTTGTAATGTCCGACGTGTGAATGGAATGTTGGACATTTCTCTGGAAATTGTTCCGAAAAAGACGCATTAACTGAAAAAAAAAAAAAGATTCAAAATACTTGGGAAACAATTGTTATTTTTGAAATATTCAATTTTGCAGTGTAAAGAAAAATTCATAGCTTTATACCGTCAATAAGCTAGGGAAATTTATACGGGAACTCTGAAATCTCGTTCGCGACTTTCAAAACTGACATGTAAATTTCAAAACTCCGTTCAAATTTCAAAAATATCGTTCACGCGTGACCTGGGTTGACTGTAACAAAAAGTATCATGGTTTGCGTTGTCCCACTGTAAGAATTAAACATTGCGATGTTATTCATCTTGTTCCGATGCTCTTGTTCTTGTTCTTATGTGAATGTAAATACAACAAATAAAAATTCTTAACATTTATACTGTGGCTCGCGTGACTCGCACGGCTCGCACGGCTCGCATGGCTCGCATGGCTCGCATGGCTCACACCTTGGCTCGCATGGCTCGCTGACTCGCAGATTTTTATCACTCAGCTTACCAGGGATCCTTCCTGACGTGGGATGGGGTGTAGCTCAGTAGTTGCCAACTGTCCTTTGAACCCTTTGTTTTAAAAACTCTCCCCTCAAGCTAAGTGATTCTGCATAAACCTTTTGGCGGCACCATTTGCCTAAAATCACCCAGGAGTGACTTTAATTCCTGTGCATGAATCCTTGTTGCTGGGCATGCTTCGCAAACTTTCTACCATTAAACGGAGGGCCCATGTTTTTTTTTTCTGTCTAAACTTACACATTTCTTCTTCAAGATTCGTTCCATGGCTTCGCTGCTCCATTTCAATTCTCTTCACTTCCTTGTCCACCAATTCCTGTGCTCTAGCAAAACCCAAGGCCTCTCGAACAGTGTGAGGCTTACTGTAACCACTGTCTGACTCTCTTTGATCTCCCTTTCTCAATTAATTGCATTTGTATTTGATATCAAGCCAATCAGTCAGAAATTCACACAAAACCAATGCTTGTTTCAAACGTGTAGTGTAATCATCATAAGTCTCCTCTCTTTCCTTTACCAGGAGTTGAAACTAATAAAATGCAGAAAATTTTAAATCTTTCCAGATTTTTTCTGAAGTGAGAGGCTACCAATGTTGGACGTAAGTCTGGATCAAATGGTCCAAAGCAAAGATTTGTATGAAATGGGACCATTCCAAATCCAAAATCAAGTTTTATGATGTTAGTTTTTACATCCTCGTTGGCAATGTAGAGTTCTGAATATGTCTCTATAGAGTTTGCACATCTTGCTTCACCACTCCATGCCAGTAACTGTCCTTATGCTAATATTGTCTATCTGACTTCACCTTGCAATGCATACTGATTACGAACGAGTGGTCTCATGAGACATGGACCCTACAGTAGCTATGCATGTAACATAGAAAATGGCTGTTAAAATGTATTCTTAAATCTTATAAACCAGTTGAAAGCCACTGGATACAAACCAAACTTTTAATTTACTCATCCAACACTGTAGAGAAGATCAGATCTGGATGATTGTAAGGTGAATCACAGGGTATTTGCAGGCTTTCTCCTATGCAAAGGTTGGAAGTCAGGATATTTTGTAAAAGACGCTACATACCCGCTAATTTCACTGTAAATAGCAACATCTACAAAGTATGTTGGTAGTAAATGGCAGACTGCTAGTACAACAGCCAATATTCCATGTCCCTGGATCAGCCACAGTTCAAGTACAGCAGGAGCTGCAGCCCAGTATGTACCAATAAATGGAACAACAGCAGTCACAGCAGCAAATGCTGAAGAAAAGACAATTCTTTAGTATTCACTTGTTAAATAAAAATAGAGACAGAACCACATTTTTCTAACATGTTTCTTTTTTTAAGGGAGAAGATAAAACTTCAGGATATTCAGTTCAAAGCTACACTTTCAACCAACATATTTTAAGAGTGAAAAAATCTGGTACAATTTGTTTCATTACTGGGTAGTTGATTCTACTTAAAAAGGGAAGATACGAAGCAAATGTACCTGAAGGTATGTATACAATATTTACACCAAACGTTGTGTGAGTAAACCATGTGTAGATACCATAGAATGTTGCCATCTTGACAGCTGCTCCAAAAACACCCCTGAAAATAATGAACAAGGAAACTAAAAGACTAAGCTAAATGGTAACCCAAGAACATACACACAGCAGACATCTATGGAATCAATCAATCAATCATTCAATCAATCAATCTTTATTCCTCCTAAGATGAAAAGACATATCTTAAGTTACATTTATTGTTAGAAGTAAACATACAGTATATAGATAATAGAAAGATTAAAAAATATATCTAAAAATAAGCCTTAATTTACAAAAGTATTTTTAAATATATCAGTCCGGGCGATGCGCGGTTGTTTCTAAGTTGATACTTAGTTTCTTTCTTCTTCGGGATAATGTGACTAAGTGGGCAATCGCGATCCACTGAACGAACCTTGAAAAGTTTCTTATCTGCCTTTACTAAAAGTTCTTGAATGTCTATTCTTTTAGATATATATTTCGTTTTGAAGCATCTATCCAGGAAGTTTTGTATGACCATAAGATCAAGTTTTCAAAGTTTTCAATTTTATTCAAGAATGTTTAACATAAAATTCAAAGACAATACTAACCCGCAAGTAGCTAGAGCTAATCTAGGCGGGTAGTAAGAAGACTAATTTACAAGAATTAATTTCAGTTTACAGAAATCTATATACAATTTGTCAGAGAGCCATACAAACATTGAAAAAAAAAAGAAAGAAAAGAAAATAAGTGAACATATGAAGAAAAAGAAATATAAATAATTGCTATACTCTAAATAGATTGATTTAATTACGATCACGTTGTAACTTTCAGTTTTGAAAACTCAGAGATGAAAGTAGGAAGTTATGCCAACATTTATCATCCTCTTTTATTAAAATATGGAATAGCAGGTCTTGCATTTTCCTCTTAAAGCTGTACTTGGGTAATTTTCCAAGTTCTAAGGGAATACTGACATTCCATATTTTAGCCCCAAGTCGAGAAAAAGATTTAGATTGTTGGTTTATTCTTGAATATTTGATCTGAGTCTACAGCGCCACAAACAGACAGACCATACTGTAAGAGAAATTCGGTAAAGCTATCAGTAAGGCGCTAAATAGGCGGTCTACTTCAACTTGACTAAAACTTTCCTTCCGTAACGATCTTATACAAATAGACACTTATTTGCGGCCCTTAATCAGCTTAGCATGTCCATGTTCGCTATATTTACTTTATTCTCCCGAAATGTAACACCAAAAATGGTGAGCTCAGTGAATGAAGTTGTTGCAAGCATCAGCTGTAATTAGGGGACCCCCTCTTTATGTCATGTATGAACCCATCCTCCCGGGCTCGATTCCGGACTTGGCGCCATATGTGGGTTGAGTTTGTTGTTGGTTCTCGTCTTTGTTCTGAAAGGTTTTTCTCCGGGTACTCTGAAAGCTGTTTTGTTGAGGCAAAAACTGGCACATAAACCTTACAAACCTAATTGCTCCATAGGCAGAGTCCCCAAATCCAGCTGTACCAGTAGCTGATAATTTGCTAAACCATTCAACAGGCTTGTACTGTTCCCCAGATGAACTCAATAAATAGAACAATGCTGTAACGAATATAATCTGAAATAAAACACAGAACACTCAAGACTGTTACCTAACAGTCCAGATTTCATCCAAGTACTTAATGTTTGTACCAGCTTATTTGTATGAATGAGTAATTGCAATGGGACTATTAATTATCATTAATAGCAAATTGTCATCAATCATACTAGCAGATGACATGGTGCCTGAAGTGATATGAATTACAAATCAAATAACAATAAGGGTATTATTGTTTGTCTCACGATGTAGTCACTTCGAGATGTAGCCACTACGTGATTTACATCTCGAAGTGACTACATCGTGAGACAAAAGATAATACACTTATTGTTATTGTATCTACCACGATGAACAGCAATAACCTCTTTCTTGACATACAAATCAGATGTGTCCTACTTACCATTGACAAGCCAGTGTTCAGAAGATAGGCACCACTGAAGAACACAATCGACAGAACAGTTGTTACTAGGTTAAAAGCAAAACTGATGTTTCCTTTTAAAAAGATCCAAACAGACTCCAGCAACTGTAAAAAAGTGAACATAATATTAATTGCTAGTAATACAGCAACTAAAACTGCACTGGAACAATTTGTCAATGAGGCTTTATTAATGTGTTACAAAACTGCTGATGGAAGATGACTTTGTGTTACCATTGAGGAGGGGACCAGGTACTGGGTGAGTTTCAGTTATTGATTGACTGATAAGTTGGCTATTAGTTCAATACAGTGTTATTTGTTCATAAACTTAGCATTTTATTTTCTACAGCTATATTCTACATAAACGTGAGATGGTGCAGGAAATGGTAATATTACTGTCTGGATTAAAACATTTGAAAGTATGATTTGGAATCATTTGACGACTTTGATTTGGCTCTGGGATACTTATCGTACTGTTGCCTATTACATATAGATGTGCATGAGGTCAAAGCGCCATTAAGGCTTCTGACTGGTTTGTGATTCTAGTCGTCTGAAACTCATTAATAATTCATCAAAAGAAAACAAAGAAAATCACTACCGTGACCGTGGTTTGGATACTGTATGTGATCCTAATTACCATAAAAGTTTGCCACCTTTAGCCTTGACTTTCTCCGAGAATTATTGATCATTTGAGAAGCCATATCAAACACTCAACTGTGTGTTTCATCAGACATCCAAAGTCGTTTAAAAAACTCAGCTGCGCCTCAACCTACTTCTCAGTGTTTTTTATCTGATGAAACACGGTTTCTCATGTTTGGTATATTACTTCTTTTATTATCTGGTTTGCACTGAAAAGCACAAGAGGTAAGACTTTACTTACTGATAGCAAAGTTCCAAGGTTTTCTCTTATTAAAGAGAAAGAGGCCCTGACATCAAACACGTTAAATAAGTTCATCACATTTGTCCAAGAGAACATAGCAGTCATGTTGATGCTCTTTGGTTTTTCAACGGTTGTGATTGTTCCATTCCGTGATACTTCCTTACTTGCCGAGGAATTGCCCTGTTGACGAAAAAAGTCAGTATCCTAAACCATAAACTCTAGGATTAGAAAGTGTAAATTCTAACCCAACCATTACTGAATCTTATGCGAAAATTCAATAAGGAATACAAGCTTTCAGCAATACTGAAATATCTCAATTGACAGTCTTTTCCTGACTGGCACCGGTTTCCAATACTTTTCAGCACCAGCACTTTCGCAAATCAAATACAGAATCAAATCAAATACAGAATACAGCCCTAGCTTAGCTAAGTTACTAATTGCAGTCGGTGACTTCCAGTTTGACTATCAAATTGTAATCAATACATCAAGTGAAGGAAGGGCTCAGAGCCACCTTAACTTGTCTAAAATTTAAATTTAACATGCATGTGCTGATTACAGTTCAATAGTAAAACATTTGGATAAGCAAGCTTGCTTTTAGGTTATATTCATCTGCAGAGAAAAATAGATTGGTAAATGTTTACACAATGGCACTTCCTCAACACAAATATGAATTAACAAACAGAAAAATCGACAAAAAGGTTTTCCAGCCAAAACTTTTATTAAACTAAATGATACGTTAATTTGCTTTTAGAAGCATGCCTGCAAATGCGCATTTATATTATGTACTTTCTGCAGGCACTTTACCTCAGGTTCAAAGAAATCATTCAATCAAAGATAAAATGGCTTTGCAAACCAAATTACAAAAGTTATAGGATTTTGGTTCACACAATCAGTTCAACGGTGGTTAAAAGTTAACATAAATCAACATTTACCATAGTGTAGCATTTTCCCAGGTCTTATAAAATCCATTTTTTTTTTCAAGTCTGAGGTTTAGTTACTTTTTAGACAGAAATTCACACTGTCTTGGAAATTGAAGAAATCTAAACATGAACTGGCTTTTTGTCACTTTTAAGACATCCATGTCCTCTTTTTCGGCAGTTGATATCCTTCAGTACTCCAAAATTTTCAAATTTCAAGAGCTGGCACGAAATATTCAGGACTAATCCACATGGGGCACCATTTTCTATGCTTTGCACAACCCATATGGTACATACAGCTATTTCAATAATTAACGTTGTCGGATCAAAGCTTAAAGCTTAAAGACATCCACGAAGAGGCTGCCACCTCATCCACTTGATATCCTAACATTTCTTTCATCCAAATGGCTCGCCGTCGTATATCTTCACTGGACGGACGAGGAATAGCTGATTTTGATGAACTTATCCATAAGAAAAAATGCGCAGAATCTTGAGGTCTTGTCTTACAGCTTTATACTGTGATCCGACAACGTTAATTTAAATAGCTGTATGCAAAAAAAAGGTAGGTTAAAAAGAAGCCTAAACCCGCTACCCCTTAAGACTCATAAATGCATGTCTAGAAGACAGCTTCGGGTTGGTTTATTTGTCTCCTAAACAACTGACAACTCCAGAGAACAATTGAAAAAAAAAACAACCAGTAACAGATGTAGAGGATTGATGTTTTGCTTGCATAACACATGGCCAGTTTTGGCTGGTGTAGGAACCAATGAGTCATGTGACTGTCTAACAAGACCTTCCCTGAACTTGTTACGTGAACATGCCAAACACTAATGTCATGATAGACAGCTTACAGTTTAAATTTCATATTGCCTCAAAGCTATGGATATTGCACACTACACTGTATAATTCTCTGTGAATAATTTATGATCCAAAAATTATCATGACATTAGGAAAGATTAAAAGCATTCTAATAAAAAAAATGTATTTTGTTAAGTCATATCCCATACATGTGTAGTTAATACACATGGCACTCTAGTGCAATCTGCATGCAAGTTAACACCATCTAAAATTCTGGGCCCAGTTATTCAAAGACCGATTAAGCTAACCCTGGTTAATATGAACTTTGATTTGAGTTGAATGCTAATCAGTTTAAGGGACAGTATCACGCTATTTTTAGTAACACATTGAAAATCGGAAAGATGCTATTCAGTTGATAGCAGCCAAGATATAATGACAAAATTCCATTAAAAGACTCTCAGAATGCAAAGAAACTATCCACGGATATTTTCGCCTGCAGATGGCCAAGATAGAGAGGGGTTCAAATTTGAAAACGTCTGTCGGACATTTTCAAATTTGGTGTTGTAACGCACTAAAAATCGCCGGTTGTACTATATTTTGGTTCAACCTTTCGTCTTAGAATCACAATCAATATTTCTTTAAATTAGCGATTGAGAAATTAATTAACACAGTGTTCAAAGTTTAACTTTAGTGAATTTTAGCCAAAAATCATTATATCTCCCATCGCTCTCCCGTGATACTGCCCCTTTAAGGTTCTTCTTAAAGATTTTTGTCCCTCAATTTTGACTTAGACTTTTTTCAGCATTAGCTTACAATTAGCCTTAAAAACTATTTTAGCGAGCATGATGAAACTCCCAATTAACTTTTCATCACGGATTAGCAGCAATCAGCTTTTGAACTACCGGGCCCTGGGGGTTTGCAACTCACCACCTCTTATAATAGAGTTAGCGGTGCTTATAGTTTTGTATTTATTTACCCAGTTAATCCAGGAATTATAAATACGATCAGTCAGGTCAAGCACTTGTTCTTGGAGTGCACTGGAGTTGCTGTCACCAAACATGGATTGAACCTATTAAATGATACAAGAAAACTATATATATATGTACAGGATGTGATAACTCACTGAGAAGGGGGAAATATAATAACAAGGACTGAGTCCAATAACACATTCTGTAATCATACAAGTATGTCCTAAAAACTGAATCCATACTTCTTTTTTACTACAGCTTAATTGCTGAGTTCTAACTTTGCATAGTACTTGTCACGCTATATTAAAACTACAATCCTGGCCAAAAATGTTCGGACAATTTCCAAAATTAAACACTGTCAAGGTCCTATTACTAGCCAGCACTGTCAAAAGTCAGATTTAGTACTTTATACTCAAAGTTGAGTGACATATTGAACATTAAGAACACTTTTTAACATTAAAAATTTATGTTACTCATTGTAACTAGAACTGGGTTGTTGCTGTTGTATCATGGACTGAAGTCTAGACAAGTGTAACTTTCCAGGGCACAAACTCCCTGGATTTCATTAAACCATGTGCTTTTGGATCAGCCACATTGCGTCGATCATTAATTTTCTCCTCAAATAAATACACTCATTTTTCTTACTGACAGTCGCACCGGGACCAGGATGGAGGAACTACAATGTAAGATAGCATCCAAGATAGTACACAGGGTGCATTAGAGAAAACTTCCAAACAAAATGGAAGATATTATGGCTGGAGTGATCAACGTTATGCAGAGAGCAACACTAATGGTACTCACAACTGGCAACTGGAACAAAAGTATCGGAACCTTTGCAATTGGACCTGAAAACCGCTGACCTTATTGACAATCTGAAAGGTCTTGAGCAGGAAATTCTAGAAACCAAAGAATTACAATGCATAATTGTAGAACAAATTTTCCAAGCAAAAACATTCCTCAAGCCAATGGAAGCACAGCTGGACACAACCTTGGTGAGTACAGGTTTCCATTCAAGATCATTTCAAAATGTTAGAAGCCCTCCAAAACTCACCTTTCAAATCTTTAATGGAAACCTCCTTTACTGGAAATCATTCTGGGAGTCGTACCATTAGCGGCAGTGCATGTCACAATAATTATTGTAGTTTAAGTGACACTCAGAAGTTTAACTATTTGAGGGCTCAATTGCATCAAGATCTATTGCTTGATTTTCACAAACTAATGCCAACTACCCAAGAAGTATTGAGCTAATGCCAACTACCTAAGAAATAAGGAATGAATTATTAATGCCCATAGGCAAGCAATGCACAATTTACCAAATCCAACCAGTTGACTGGCTAACCTCTAGCACTTTTATAACACAGTGGAAAGCCACATACATTGGGAAAGTCTCACAAGTCATATGGGGCTTTTTTTGGTACCAATCATCCACAAGAAACTATTTGTAGAGTTAAAGAAAAGCCTTGCTAGCGATCATAGTAACAAAGAGTGGACATTGGATGGGATCTGTAAGCTAGGCTATCCTCAAAGAAGGAGAGATACTCGAAGTGGGGCAAAGCAATCGGGATCTTCCCAACTTCCAACTGGTTCATTTATGATGAGCTCAAACCAAAACACCCCACCACAATCTAATGGTAAAGCCCTCCAAGTAAACAGGGATGTGCCTACTGTAAGGGGAAATACAATCTGCTTGAATGTGCAATGGTAAGGGATCCAACAAGAAGACATGCCATCATGCAAGAAGCTTGTCTTTGTTTTAATTGTCTTGGCCGTCATTGAGTGACAGAGTGTAAGCCAAGAAACCATTGCAGAATGTGCCTTCAAATCAAAAGCACCACACAAGTTGCCAAGGAGACTCTCAACCAGCCTCACCCTTCCCAGTAGCAAACAATGCTGTCAGGACACAACAAGTTTCTTAGGGTGACTCAACTGTACTTGGTGTGGCTGCTTTCCATACAGTGCAAAGGAATGACATCCAGCGTAGGCAAGCACTACTGAAAACAGCCATATCCTCCCAGTCAAACATCACAGAAGGAGAGTTAGTGTTCACATGGGTGTTCACATCCTCTTTGACAAGGGCTTCCAAATTTCCATCATTAAAGACGACTTGGCCAGACAGCTGCTCTTGATCCCCAGCAGAGAAGACATCTCCCTATCAGCCTTTGATGGTATATCGTCATCTGTGAAGCAAGTAGAGGAAGCTAACATCCATTTCTAGAATGATGATGGAGACCTTATTGTCACTGAAGTCATCAATGTTACAACAATAACAGCACTCCTTCAGAATCACATGTTCTGAAGCGAGCCCACCCATTCGCAAAAAAGGATCTCTTTGAAACTGACCTCCTGATAGGTGCTGACCATTACTGGCAAATTGCGGAAGATCAAATCATTTAGACAACCTGAACCTAACATAGCCAAATCCACGATCAGATATCTCCCATCCGGACCAGTGCAACAAACCAATCATTCTACTATGGAGAGGACATCCATTCTACATGTCATGACAGTTCACAAGCAGGACGAATTCAAACTTGAATGTTTCTGGAATTTGGAATCAGTAGGCATTAAACTTCCTGAAGCCACTGATCAAGCTACTGACTTCCTGCATCACTATCATGATACATCCAACACTCTAAAGGAGCAGGGATACAATGCCAAACTGCAATGGAAGCCAGATCATCCACCACTGCCAATCAATGCTGACATCACTGAAACCAGAACACCTTCAATGGTACAGAAACTTCAATGATTTAAACTGATGTCATCATTGATCAAGAGAAATGAGATAGGCTTTATCGAAAGAGCAACCTCTCCAGAAACAACTGAAGGCAAGAGTCATTACCTTCTGTATCATGGGGTGCTTAATTTTTCAGCTCTAGTCCACCCAAGCCTAGTAAATAACGGTCTTTCAGATGGATCACTTATTGCTTATTACGTCACTGCCAGAATCCTCATCTGATTTTGCTGCCACACGTACATGTATGGTTTTATGACTGATATTGAGAAGGCTTTGTTATTACTCAGTCTTGATGAGGAATACAGGGATGCCACACGCTTCTTCTGGTTGAGTGACTCAGGTGATCCCAAGAGTGCCTTTCGTGTTTTTCATTTCAAAGCTGTTCTATTTGGCACTTCAAGCTCTCTATTCGTACTGAATACAACCCTTGACAAACACGTGAATCCTGTGGCAGAAGACATGAAGAATGTGACAAACTATACACGTTTGTTTATTTCATATTGTTATTGCAGTGTTAGTTATTTGTCTTAACATGCATATGCAAATGTTAGATGCTTGCATTTATATCCAAGTAATATGTGTTTCATCATCATTTTTGCTAAAGCTTGATCAGTTACTGCCCTCAGTATGTTTGTCAGTTTTTGTCGTAACCTGAGGTTACAAAGAACATTTATGTGGATGACCTTTTTCTGGAGGGCAACACAGAGAGGAAGCTGTAACATGCTACAATCCAGCACAAGCACTGATGTCACTATTTGGCTTTAACCTGAGATCATGGGCCTCCACCAGTTCCGTAATACAGGCATTGGTGGCAAAGGTGAACCTCCTTGATGACAACCCTGAAACTAACCTTCTAGGCCAGGTGTGCTGTGGAACACAACAATAAACATGTTGAAAGACAAGCAAAGAACCACAGGCTCAACCATCCCAAATCAAACGACAAATTAAGAAATGTTACAAGAATTATCAGAATTATGGATTTCTTGGCCCAATAACAGTTAGAGCAAAGATTCTGATGCAAGAACTATTATAGCAAAAAGGAAACAAATTGGATCAGCCCTTACCTCCAGACCTCCAAATAAAGGGGAATGAGTTGGCCAAAGAGTTGGAGATCATCACATGCATTAAGCGATACTCAACAGTATTTCCCATCCAGCAGTGTGTGGCCAAACAATGTGGAACTGCAGGTTTTTGTTGAAGCAAGCACAGAGGCCTATGGAACTGTTGCCTATCTTGAATCGTTCGCGAGAAAACCACACCTCTGTTGTGATGGCAAAATCTACAATTACCCCAACAAAAGAACTAACCTTGCTGCAGTGATAGTTAACCGCAGCTTTGATCAGTACACGACTTGACTCTTACCTCTAAGGTCAGCTACATGTAAGCAAGGTTTATCTCTGGTCCGACAGTCAGATTGTCCTTCATTGGCTTTGCAGCACAAAGGAACTTAAACCATTCATTGCTTACTGTGTAAGGGAAATCAAAGAACTTACTTCAGTGACAAATTAGAAGTATTATCCCACATTAGACAACCCTGCTGACCTGCTCACCAGATGTATCAAATCACAGCAACTAACATCATCCCAAAATCTGGAAAGAAGGACCTTCCTGGCTACCTCAAGAATCCCAATGGCCTTTTTGGTCCCCATTGGAAGGACTCCCTCATCAAGCTGCCAGCCTTTCCACTGCAGACTGAGCCAAAGCAACATGTGCTGCTACCTCAAGCTGTGCTCAAGGGCCGGGTCTTAACCAGATCATTGCAATCTTCAGCACCCTCTCTTAGCTTGTCAGTGTCACAGCTTACGTCCTGAAATTTGTGCAGAATTTAAAGAAGCAGTATCTGCAAGGTATTCCCCACTAGACCTTAAGGAATGCCATTGGCAAGTTCTCTGCCAGAACACAGGATGTAGGGAAGCAAACCATTCAGGGTCAGAAAGGAAAGTGTTACCTCATCAGTTTCACATGTGCAAGTTCAAGAGCAGTCCATTTAGAACTAGTAAGAACAAAAACAGCAGACAAGTTCCTGAGAAAACCTAACAAGACCAAACAAGACCTTGCATAATCATCTCAGATAATGCCAAGGTCTTCAAAGCCACAGAGGATTGGATCAGAACTACTGAATTTAGCCTTGTGAGATCCCCATGGTGGGGAGGGATCTATGAAGGATTGAACAAAGAGATCAAGAAGACACTGCACAAGACCCTGGGGCAGTCAAATATTTGTTATGGAGCATTAGAATCAGTCATCATGGACACTGATGGGAACTTAAACAATCAACCCCTGACGTATGTCAAGATGAAGGGAGATGGAGAAGTGCTTACACCAAACGTGATTATGTGGGGACAAGATCTGCATCCAGTAGAGGACATAGAGTATGACAGTGGAAGAGGGAATATGTTCACAGCTTAATGGAAAGCCATTGGGTAAAAAAGGAAGTGGGAGCTACACCTGAAGTAGAAGAAGTTGTGGTTGTTGTCGGGGGTTAAAAGAACTGGCCAGGGTGAGTGGAAGAAAGAGAAGGTGGTACGTGTTATCCATGGCAAGAACAAGGTTGTTAGAGGTGTAGTGTTGTTGCACAAGGGACACACCATTGGGCTAGTTTGCCACTGAAAATCAGGGGATTGGATCACAGCATTCAACTGCAAGAGAGGAGGAGAGGTGAACCTCACCCAGCAATCAGCTCAAAGAGCAGCTGAAAGGATTGGGATGCAAAAGAGAGCAGAAGAGGACTAAATAAGGTTTCAATCTGACTGTCCTTAACTTGCATGTTTCTTGTGAAGTATGTGAGCATTGATAGTGTCCATTTTTGGGGGGAGTTGTGCAAAATTGTAGTAGTCCACTCTCCCCTCTATGGTCATACAACGTTATGCAACGTAAGGTCACACATGGAGAGCAAAAAATAGCCAGTCTGGTACTGTGTATAAATAACGTGAGACAACTGCAAGTTTGGATTAAAACAGTGAAACTACGATGAAAGTTGTTATTTATTCAGCCTACCATTTAAAGTCCAGTTTTGTAAAACAATATCAATGATACCGTTAATTTGAACAAAATTAAAAAGGAGACAAACCTTCATGAGAATGAAAAAACAACAGTTTTATTTGCAAGATACATAAATAAGAGCTCATTCAGATTCAACTGTCCTATTAATGCTCAAATAAGGGCTGCTGATAGCCATTTAGATTTGAGAATTTTGTCATAATAATAGTCATAATTAATAATGGTAATACATGTAGGACTGAGTGGAGTCCAATTCGGTCTGTAATCACACGAGTGAATAACAAAATCGGAC
The DNA here is from genome assembly GCF_977016875.1 of Pavona decussata. NCBI lineage: Eukaryota > Metazoa > Cnidaria > Anthozoa > Scleractinia > Agariciidae > Pavona > Pavona decussata. The sequence continues at coordinate 2,595,506 of NW_028145432.1, read as the reverse complement.
CACCGCAGGGCAGGAGTCTGATTTGTTTAATCACAAGCTTAGTATGATCATAGATAGAATTGGATGGCACAAATTCCTGTCACCAATAATAACTCTAACAAAATTTGAGCAAAAAAAAAGCCAACAGTTTAACTTTTTGGTGAATAAATACAGGACAACAGTTGAATTAAGTGTAAAAATCAATTTAATTACAGCGTGCGCAAATAATGTGTACTGTCCAATCAAACCAGACATTGATGTGTAAACTGTCCAATTACACCGGGCATATGTGTAAACTGTCTAATTACACCAGGCATGATGCCTACACTGTCCTATTAATATTCAAATGATGACTGCTGATAGCCAATCAGATTCGAGAATTTTGTTATAGCTGTGATTAAAACAAAAAAACAAAACAAAGCAAAAGTAAGACTTTACCTTGGCTGCTATAAATTTTCGTCCATGCATGTATGCTCTTTCGATAGTTTGCTCCATGGTATTCTTCATTTCTTTGTTCTCTTGAATCCAACTGTTAAAGTCATCAGAATGACCATGACCACAAGAGGTACTCACTAACAACAATATCAATTACCTGTATCTGAATAAAGTGCAGTACTTGCTAGTTCAAGAAAAATCTGAGTACTGATGCTAATCCACAACTAAAACTTAAACAAGGATTCCATCTCTCTCATTAAAATTGTTTTTAAGAGCTAACTGTAAGCTTATGTATGGTAAAAAAGTCTAAGTAAAAACTGAGGGAGAGAACCACAGTTTACAGAAAAAAAGACCTTTACAGGTGAGTTATTAGCTACAGTACCCCCTGAATCCATATGCATATTGGCATGCATGAACTGCAGGGGAAAAATGCATGAGGGCCCGTGAGAGGAACGAGACGAAACCGTGCTATTCACGAGACGAAACCTAGGTTTAAAAATTTACCTCAGTCAAAAGGACGAGACCCTGACACAATAGCATCTTATAGCCTACCTTATTGTGATTTTATTATTTCCCGTTGAATATTTTTTTTCTCAAGTAAACCGCATGAAACATGAAATGCCCCCTTGAAAAGCAGCCGTTCTTTGGAATAGTCAAGTAGGAAACTAGTCTTGAAACTGTTTTAGGTGAATGGATTTCCACCATCACATAATTTTACGTACGCCGTAACCCTGACTTAAATACTAAGAAAGACTCTATTCGCACCAAACTCTTTACATGACTCTGTGTGCGAATACTTCATTATGATCGCATATTTTAGCTTTTATTTGTCTCTAAGGAATTCTTTTACATTTATATTCGTTTTCATTTCGCTCATCACTGACTTGATAATGACGTTGAGCAAACGTCGAAACGTCGTCGCTTTTTAAACTTTTAAACCAATTATCGCAATTTTTTATAGTTAAATTACTATTATATGGATATGAATAATAATATGAATCCCTGACAACGTACATGTAGGGGAGAGGTACGTATGATACCAAAATAATAATAATATACATACTTGACAAGCTGGGGATTGTCAGCCATGACTTTGTTCACCAGGTTAGCACTAACAGACACCAGCTGGGCACTCTCATGATGAACCTAGGAAACAAGGTTGAAGGGTTTTAATATTTTTAAATTCAACCATGCAGTTGATGTGAACAATCAAAATAATTAAAAGTGCAGGTTTAACAGTGCAATATTATCAAACAAACAGAAAGAGGCCTGTGTGTACAATTTATAATTTTTGTCCTGTGATATTGGACTGGTCAAGTGTCATAACAGACATTAGGCTATTCCAAAGGTCCACAGGGTTTATTTTACTTAAATGAACTTTAATTTCCAAAAACAGAAAAATGAAACATGCAAAAGTTACCAAGGAAAATAACTTTTTTCTTTAGATAAAATTACATGTAAGTCAGAAGTGACCATCAAAGCATCATAATCTCCAAAAGGCATGACCTTGTTGACAACTGCTCTAATGGGGTAGGAAACCTATACAAAAATTTGGAAGCCAAAAACTCAAATGTTGGTTTTGTAAGTATTCCTGTCATTCAAATGCATTAATAGGGTATCTAAATCTCTTGGTGTGATTTTAACAAAACTTCACTAAAATGTTTGTAATGCATTAATGGACCAAACTTGTACTGTGCCAGGCTTTTACAAATTTAATATAGCTTTTTTTGCGGCAGCCCAGCACATCAGACTCATTGAAAAATATTCAAATGTCAAACTTTACAATTACGGATTTTCTCAGGTTCCAATGGGAAAATCAAAAAAGCCTGACACACTTTGTTGGCCACTATGTGGTTCCAGAAAATATCCACACACCCCACAACAGAGGGAATTAAAAAATGTCCAAGAAACTTCGAGGTTTTCACTGCTCTGCACACATTTATTTTGTCCAGGCTATTCCAATTTAAAATGAAATCTATTGACAAAAAAACAACAACACACTGTTGTGTTGCTGAACTTGTTCCTGCAATTTAGATTTAAAATCTTCAGCGAAGCTAACAGATGATAAAAAAGGTCAATGACCATGGGTAAATAGAAAACACAACAACATTGTTTTTTTTTTGTATCAAGAGTAATTACAAGTATTCACCAATTCTTGGCAAACTCTACTTAGCTTATGAAGTTGAGTGGCACACATGCTCTTCAATAACACAAATTTTTTTCTCATGTAGGCAGTTCTTGATACCTCTGAAATGTCTGCAGAAAACTGATCTTGGTGTGTTCTTTTGAAAGAAAACTTTTCCAGGATACTTTCAGAAACACTCCAGAGTGAGTTTGTCCAGTTTGTTGGTATACTGGTATTTGCCTTAGTGTGAGGGCTGGTAGTTCAATCAAAACACACACTGTCAGTTTTGCATTTCAGGGCTTGTGCTTGCCTACCAAAGAACATAATTTTTTATCGTAATCTGAGACAAAGGGAAATAAAATTAAACTGGTTTGAACATTTCCAAACCAAAAAAAAATTTGAACCACAAGATATAGCTAATGGGGCTACAAACAAGTGCTGTAGGACAAACCTGCACTGCAAAGAAAACTGTGACAAGTGAGCAAGCCACAATAAGGAATAACACTACGAAGATGCTTATGATATTCTCCATGGAGTTGTCCATTATACTGTTAATCTAAGGAGATAAAAGAAATGGTTAAGAAAACTACCCATGCTAGAAAATAATAACATTAGAAGAGCAGTTAATTAACACTACTTCAAAAAACTAGAGGTTTTCCAATTCTACCCAAACAATCCATTACATACTAAGGGTACAAACATTTGCAAGCAGTGTGTTTATTTTTGCGAGCACAAGCAGTTGTCAAATGTTTCTTGCAAGCAGCGAACACTTTAGAAAATACAGATGGCAAGCAGCGAGCACTTTGTAAATTTGCCACTAGCCAGAATCTATCTTTTATTGATAGGATACATTGTTTTGCGCCAAGTAATAGCTAATGATCTGGCTGACACCTCCGAAACAGAAATATGGGTAAAGCTAGGGTGGTTCAACCAGTCCCAGTATCTTACAGCCAATTGTGCCCTGCTTGATGCCAAATTACGTCATGTAGCTTCACGTGAGTCAGTCAGGGTGGACGCTCAAGAACTTCAAGAGCTCTCAAGGAGATCTACTGGATCCAAAGCCTGCAATCTAAAGTATTCCATCTCTTTCTTACCCGATGCTATTTTTTTGTTGGTTATATGGTTCTCATGAAATGTAAATATATAACGTGACATTTGGTCTAACACGCATTTCGGGCTTCGGTTTCGATGATCCGCAAACTGGTTTCCCGCTGATTGACTGAAAAAGATTCAACACAATGAAGCTTTATTTATTTTGAGGCTTCTAGAATCTAACCAATTACAGACATACAGATCCGACAAGCTCTAGTAGTAGCTCTGAAGGTCAAATAGTACTGGTAATAGTAGTATTTCTCTAGATTACTTTCTACCAAAGAGAATGTTCAGCATCTAAAGTAAAAATGCACATGTACACAGGTAATCCCGAAGACAGTCTCACATTCAATTACGAGTTTAAAACAGCTCTGGTGGAGAGAAGGAATATGATTGGTACTGTTAGAGACATGCAGTTTACAGACGAAGACTTCCATATTGATTTGGACCGAGAACAATATGAAGAATTTCCCGAGTGCATAAGGGGTGTTGAAGAAAGCGAAACTCTGGAAGAACTTTAAGGTTTCCAGATCTTTTTTATTGAAAGCACAGCCATAAGCTGCAAGGTACCTCTGTCCTCCCCCTTGGTGGAGTTGAAAAGCTGCTACTACAAACCAGCTTACAACATCAAGCAGAATAAATTAAAGGAACTCTACAAACTGACACTGCTTCTATGAACATGATTGATTATTGCAGTTATACACACAACTTATTAAGTAGTTGTGAAATTAAGCCTGAAAAAAATTCAGGCCTGAACGGGAACATAACCCATGACCTCTGCAATGCCGGTGCAGTACTGTACTTACTGAGCTATCAAGCCAACTAGGAGCTGGTCACTTTGTGAGTCTGTAATATACCCATAGATGGTGAAGAAACAAGTGAATAGATGAAAGATCACATATTTGAACTGGGGAACTGTTCCCCTCTCAAGCAGAAAGCCTGCGACGATGAAATATGATAAAGAATAAACCAATAATGAAATGCTTGTCATGGAGCTTTGTGCGTTTTCCCAATAACGCATACAGCGGCTCCAAAACAGTTACAGGCTGAACTGTTCAAGAAAGACTGAAACCAGAGGTAAGGATATTTCAACCTTTTTACAAGTTTTAACCATATCATAACTGATTTATCATTTATATAATTATGTATGAAAAGTAACTACAAAGCAAGATTGACGAAATTCTGAGAAATCAAGCACATGTTAACAAGAATGCGAGCATGCGAGCAGTTGCAAAAATTTTGCGAGTATGAGCAAGCGAGCACCCATTTAATTTGAGTGAGTACCTTTAAATTGAATGTGACCATCCGATACCCCTCATACTCATATATGAAGAGTTGACAAACAACAAGACAGTGAACAGTGTGCCACAAGGATGATCCACATTTTGCTTAACTGTGCCAGTGACTTCAACTAATATACATGTATACATGTGTACTCTGATTGACTATAACTGCCGCTGGCACAAGATAGAGAATAGAAAGGAATGTAATCCCACCTATTGTAGATTTTGCTCAGCCTTTGCATGTTATAGAAGTGAAATATGTAAAATTCACAACGAGTCGAAACACAGAAATCCACCATCCATCTGTTCCACAAAAAATGCATGAAACAACTGATAATTGCAGCATACAAATCAGGGTAGCATTTAATTTTGTTAGTTTAAAAAAGACTTACTGTACGATCAACTTTAATTCCTCCTTTAACCAATCTACTAAGTGGTGCAGGAATCAGTGCTTGTTTTCTGTCATTTGCCCAACTCCTTACATTTCCCCACTGAGAGATGAGAAATACAGAAGGTGCACTTGAATGAATTGATGAACTCCAACATGATAAAAGCTTCTTCAATACATAAAACATGATTAGCACTAACAGCACCATTATGAAGTTCCAGTGAAGCCAGAGTCGTGATAGAAGAATTCCCCAGAAAAGAACTACAAAATACACTTTGCTTTTGTTTGCATGTTTTTCTTCTTTAGCGATCTTTAATTTCTGCTTATTCCTTTCGAAATTTTTGCAGTGCCTCAACAATGCCTGTCCTTCAACACTGTCTTTTCCATCCCTACTGTCTCTGTGAATCTCAGCAGGAGGAGGAGAGGAGCCAGCAGAAGATGGCTCTTTTTTGCTTTCCTTTGAGTCTGAGTTAGGTAGGGAGGTGACCAGGGCAGCAGCAGCCACTGAAAGGCCCCTGAAGAGTCTGTGCCTTTTCTTTTCCCAGTCTTGTTGGCCATCAACTATAAATTCAGCAAAAACACATATTAAAGTGACTAACTAGTGACAGCTCTGTCTGTCACTTTTAGTTAATGACAAAAACAAAAATGACAAGATTTGAAAAATTCCGTTGTTCCAGTTGAACTGGCTCCACCAGTGGTCAGAACTGGAAAGACATTGGGAAATTGATCTTTTACAGCGGTAGCAGCTCGCACAATGTGAAACAAGCTACACAGGTTTATCAAAGTTGAGAACAGTTTTAACCATTTTAAATCTTCCGTAAAAACATTTTATTTTGTATTGCCTACCACCTTTGACTTTTAACATGATGTTAATTTGTGACACCATTTATGAGTAAATGTCCCTAAGCATCAAATATAATCGTCAAATCGCGGACACAGCTCAAAATTCGAATTCGCTCATACTTTTTCTATAGACAAGAAGCTGTTTCCAGCTTATACTCGGGCCATATTTGACTGTGTGGTGCGTAAAGCCTACAATCTTTTAACAGTGATAACCTCCAGCATCGCCAATTCCCCCAAATAGATAGCCTGCGAACAAGCTCTCTTGGGGGTGGATCCTCTTTCCCCCTCCCACCCCCCACCCCCAAGAGAGCTTGCTCGCAGGCTACCAAATAGATAGATACAGAGATATAGTGAGGCAATAAGTAACCACCAGATAGAATTGCATTTTAGCAAGCAGGCTACCAAATAGATAGATACAGAGATATAGTGAGGCAATAAGTAACCACTAGATAGAATTGCATTTCTTGCAGTCAGAATGAAACACAGGGGAAAAAGACATTTTTCATACGAATGCTTTTTATAATCCCCCGGCTTTAAGCCTTACGTTTTCACCTTTCGTTTAGAGAGAGAAACCATTTGTGCGGTCCTAATATGTATGTGACGCCGGGTCAATGACGGATCGCAATTTTCGGTATGATCTAGACCCAGGGGGGTACTCCCTTATGTGACCTTAACGGGGACGTGCGGCCCGATAGGGTATGGTTTTCAGGGTGTTTTGTCTTGAACGGGGTATCTATTTCATCACTTCCTGTCTTAAACAGGGTATCCCTAAATGAGCTAATGGCTTAAACAGATTGTGATTGCTAATGCATTAAAATACAGTAAGAAACTAGTGTTTTCTTATTTCATTCTAGTCTTAAACAGGGTGTGGTTTTGGGTTAAATGTTTTAGAAAGGGCCTGAAAATTATAAATTCTGCCTCGATGGGATAGGGAAATCGGCGAATTGTACAGGGTCAGGGTTTGAACGCCCGGGCCGCACCTCCCTACCTAAGCATCTGTTGAGTACCCCCCCCCCCCCTGGATATAGAGTAACGTTACGCATCACGCGTCTGTTTATATCCTTGTACGTTTTTCAATGTTGCGCTGTTTATATTTTTAAATGAAATTCAGGGGAAAGCATTTGTTATTCACCTTTCATTTGAAGACAGAAACCGTTTCTACAGTGATTGTTTTTCTATAGTAAACGTGAGACATCTTTATCTGATTTTGGCCCGCGAAGTCATAGACTGATTTAGTTGCCAAATTTTCGGTTAAAAAAAACTAACCTGGAGGCACTCAGGTTAGCCTAAAAAACACTCCAGTTAGCCTAAAGTGCACTCCAGTTGGCCTAAATAGCACTTAGGTTAGCTTAAATAGCTCCCCGGTTAGCTTAACGGTTAGCAGTTTATGTTGGGGTTGTTCATGCCTCGCATACCCCGCATGTTTTGTCCATGCCTCGCACGTCTGGCTCGCATATTGCAAACATTCCTCACGGCCCGAAAACAAAGAACGCGACCGAGAATTTAAAGAATTTGATAACACGACAGAAAACGTAACTCGTACCAGCCGAGTACAAAAAACGAGACTGACAACAATAACTCGTGGCCCGAAGTCTTATCTCTCGGCCCATCGCGACCCAAAAAAGAAAAAAGAATTTGATAATGCTACCGAAACCTTAACTCGGTCCGCCTTACGGCCCGAGTAATAGGCCTTTGAACCAAACTAAACAAAACTGGATTAGTTTGTTTTAAAATTCGTTTCTTTAAGAGTAATTAAATAAAAACGTTTGGGTTGGTTTTGAGGCTAATTTAGATCGAAATTTCACAACGGTTCATGGCATTCTGGTGTTCGTTAAAGAATACACTCATCGTCTGTTAACCTTCCGTTTCTGGAACTTTATAATTTAGTCTATAGAAAATTCAGCAGTGATAAGAAATGCAGTTATTTTTCTTCCTAAACCACGGTCAAACTAGGACCTCAAACTATACTGCAGATACAAATAAAGGATAGATGTCAAAAGTTATGCTGGCATTTTTTTGGGATGTCGGTTAGTTGTGATACGACGTCGTTGAAGTTTGCTAATTTGACAAATTTGCTGACAGACGCCATTTTGAAAACTTAGGGACAGCACTAAAAGCCAGAATCCGGAATCCGGAACAGAAAACTGGAATCCAGATCCAGGGGAATCCTCAAGATTCAGCAATAAGATTGAACAAAAATTGTCTGAAAATAATGTCAACGCAAATGTTTTATTTTTCGATTCAGGACACCAGAGAAAAAAATCTAATTAAGTCATTATTTCCCGCGAATGAAAAATCAAAGGCTCCTGTGAGCCAACTGGTGAATGCAGATGACACATAGTAATTGAAATTTAGACGACTACGGAAACTTCCTTGAAAACTAAAAGAAATTATATCTTTGCCCGATTATGTAACGAAAAATAACCATTCTTGTACTATAAAAATGATTGTCAAATTATTCTCTACAGATTGAATAAGATCATTCTGATGCGCCGATTAAAAAAAAAACACGTGTTTTTTAATTCAAAGTTCATAGAAGCACGCCATGTGCAGCTACGTCATGCAAATTCGTGTCCGATAGTCCGGGGCTACTGGATTTTGCGATCGGGCTAGTGGATTCTGACCATCACTTGCCCATCGGGCAAGTGAAGTTTTTTTGGGGAATTAAAATTACAAAATTACTGTAGAGCATACTTTTTTTTTAACTTCCAGGTAGATTTGTGTTTTTCAAGCCAATCTCACAAAGGGAAATCTGTTCAACATTTCATGCCCGACATAAACGCGTTCATGTGTGAACGAGTTCAGTCTCATAAATGAGTTCAGTCCACGCAATCCTCAAGTAAAAATAATGAAATATGACAAGCTCTTGCTAAATAAGAATTATTTATCGACCGCGTCCTTTTGCTTTCCCATAAATTACCAGTTGTAAATTTCGAAAATGAAACATTTTTTCCCTTTGAATCCTCTATGAAAGCTGACAAGATCTTAAAGTGTTCATTTCACCAGAAATTTGCATAATTTTGTTTACGACGTCAATGACGCGTGACATGGCACGTTCCGCTTTCGCGTGAAAACTGACAAATTAAATTATTTTTAATTAAATTATTTAATAGAGTTTGTCATGTTGCCGTGAGATGTTCATCATTCGTGTTTTGCTGGGTAATTAAACAAGCAGTACACTGCCAAAGTGAAAGCAGATAATCTGCTGGCCATGCAAAATGAACATTTTGAACGTAACTTAAGGTTAACTGTAGGGTGATATTTGTGGTCTCCAGAAATCTTAATATAGTTTCAAAAGCAAGATATGGACAATCAAATTTTCTTTCCTTTACTGCATGCGCGATGATTTTGACATGTTTTAACCGTAGGAACAATCATTTTTTACTTGCGGGAAATAATGACTTAATTAGATTTTTTCCCTGGTGTCACGAATCGAAAAATAGAACATTTGCGTTGAGATTATTTTCAGACAATTCTTGTACAATCTAATTGTTGAGTCTTGAGGATTCCTCTGGATCCGGATTCCGGCCTTTAGTGCTGCCCAAAACTAAGCAAGGTTTCATCTGTTGTCAACGACTGAAGTGATGTTGAATGGAGATAAAGCTGTGCTTCTATCTCATCTGTAAAACTCAGAGTAATCCTGCAGAGGGAAAATTTGATTTTTGCCAGTTTTAAATGTTTTAAAATACACAATATCAGTAACTGATGAACATTGCCACTGTGACCTTTAGGAATGGGTTTCCTGGAAAACCAGACACTAACTAAGCACGTATTTTGAGGTTTTTTTTGAAAGCGTCAGCCCAAAATATTCCCTTTTTTGTTGATGTTGTTGGTGGTTAAAATATCTAAAAATAAAACGTTTCAGGACTACTAGAGATCCACATACCCGACAAAGAAATGGTTTGAAATAAGCTGGCCTGTTTGTATCAAATTACCGTTGTCAAAGGGCCGTTTCTGAAAGTAAATGTCACAATCTCAAGGTTCGCGTAAGCGAGTTTTGACAAAAAAAAAAAGATGCATTGGAAGTTGCATGAGAGTAACGCAAAGTGACATTACGTGTCGATCACGTGAATTTCTGTAAAACAGTATTCGGACTATTCGAAATAGACGAAAATACTGCACAAAATTCTGGTTGGAACAGCTGAGCTCAGGGTGAAAGATTCACAGTGGTGCATAGCTCGGCTTGCATAGTGGGGAACGTAACATTAAACAGATAAACTAGCGAGAAGCAAGGAGATTGCCACCTATATGTCAAACAACGACAAATAATAATTTGAATGTTGTTTATTACAATATTCGTTATATATAAGCCCAAACTTTGTGGTTTTTTGCACTCACAACAATGGACTGGAAGGATAACATATTTTTAAGGGCAGCATTTGGCGGAGAGATTGAGATGCCTGCCAGCCCTAGAACGAGTACCTCTTCAACAACCTCTTCCAGTACTGAGACTTCTAAATCTACACGAAATGGCAAGGCACTAAGAAAACGCAACGCACCACACAAGAAGTATAGCAAATTGGAAGACCACTTGATTATCAGAGCAGTTGAACTGAACGGACGGGACTGGAGAGCGGTGTTGGCTTTTTTAAAACGAAACTGGGAAGTCCTTGGAGAGGAAGGAGAGCTGTACCGTGATTGTGATATTGGTGACAGGAGTATACAGGATCGACTACGGAAACGAGCCGCAACCGTTCTAGGCAAGGACAGCAAGGCAAATGATAGGTGAGTACAAGGGAACATTGGAGTTGAAATTTTGGATCACTGGTGTGGACTAGTTTATTTGGCGTTGAAAATCCGTTGGCCGTTAGACTCAAGTCTAGTTTTTGCCTATAGGACGTTTTGGGGGTTTAAAATTTGTATTCGTACGCACATTTCCTTCGCCATTATACCTGAGTACCCCCTTAGGGTACGAACTATGTTAGTTTGCGATGCAAACTCGTTGTCATTAACACGCTAAGGAAAATTTCTTTCTTTTCGTATTTTCCAGGGATGATGAAGCTTCGTGTATAGATGATGAATTTAATACGATAGATGATATTTTGCAAGGCCCCCAGCTGAAAAACCCTGCTTCAGAAGAGAAGGAATCCACCACAGATATCAACGATGAGATAGACAAAATAGTAACCAAGGTTAACCTGAGGGATACCAAATATCGCCTGGATGCAGCTGAACAGGTTGATGTGGCAAGCGCCGCAGATGTTATGGAGAAGATAAAGGAAAGGGCCAAAAGTGACCGAGAAGAACGTGGTAAAAAAAAAAAAGGAAAAGGGCAACAACGGTCACCGACAGGATTGACGGCGTACTGGAACAGTTGCCTCAATTTCTGGCCACAGCAAACAGTGCAGCCGAAGCAAATACTAGAGCCCTAGCCAAATGGGAAAAAAAGTTTTGTCTGGCCAGTTCATCAGATTCTGACTGATTTTTTTAAACGTAATAAAAATACAAAATGTAAGTTGAATTCGTGTTTGTGTCACCGACATTATAAAAAAACTGATTCAGGGTCATGTTCTGTCATAAGAGAATAAATAAAATATTGAGTGGCTGCAAAAATATAGTCTCAGTGGATAGTAAATCAAAATGCATGCTTTTATAATTTTAAAAGAGTTTGACGGGATTCTTGCGTTGCGAACGGTTATTCAGAGTAAATTTCCCCAAGTTAAAGTTTGCTATTAGTCTAACGGTATTGTTGTATATGGCGCAATGATTTGGTCATTTACCCATTTTAATAAATCATTAACATTTTGATACCGGATGTAACTCCGGGTGGACATAATTTCTGTTACTCTTTTCAGAACAGACGCAAATTTTCGTGGAATTTTATTGCATCTTTGGAATGTAGAACATCGACAATATTCACTCCGGACGTGTGCATGGTGAACATTAATTTGCAAAAATTTGCAAAGCGTTGAATGTAGTATCGGGGAGTTTTTACTCGTTCTTAGGCTACAATAGTCATCACAAATCTTGAAACACGTGTAATTTTCCCCTCCCCCAATGTTGATTTGGGTATTGCAGTCATCTCAGTGCTCCAAAATACGCTTGGCTCAACATTGGGGAAGAAGAGGGGCAGATTTAAGTGAGAACAAATGTGAGAAGAGCGAATGTAAGAAATTTTTGAAAAAAATTCATGAAGAACAGGTTCTGTTTAAACGATTTGTGACAAGTATTTATGTTATGAGGTCAAAAAAGAAGTTTGTCGAGCCATTCGAGAGATATACAGGAAAGCACTAAAAGTCAAAATTCATTATTATTTTTCTTGTCACGGTGATATCGATTTTACCTCAAACTGGATTTTGACAAACTGCAGTTCACAGTTACTTAGTGGTGAAAATTTGATAGTGACTGGTGAAGGATAAATCACTTTTAATGCGATTGAAAAAATATCGGTATGGCCTCCGAAAAAATTTATTGAAACAGTCCTTAAAACCCCATTGAGCTTGTCCGTCCATTGATTGCTCGTCTTCTTTAGCCCCCAACTCTAACGAGCTGGCCAAGAAAAATGCTTGCTTAAATCCTGAATTTGTTGGTGAATCGAAACTTTCATTAATTTTGCTTGCAAGAATAAAATATATTTGTGCGCTGCAGTTGGTTTCGTGAAGTGAAAGTTACTTACTAGTATCCGTTAAACGAATTTCACATAAAGAAATCTGAGAAATTGAATTCAGTTGAATTTGGCAAGTTCCACTTCCGCAGAACTTCCACTAAATCGGAAAACCCTATTCTATTTAAAAACATCTACATCAAAATAGGACTATTTAAAATCCTACAGTTTTAAAAAACATGGAAATAGATTTTAAATAGATTTATTTTAAGTCTATTTTCAATATTAAAAACTATTTGCATTCTATTTAAAAACACCTACATCAAAACTAGAACTATTTAAAATTATACAAATTTAACAAACATGAAAATAGAATTTAAATAGCTCTATTTAAAGTCTATTTTCAACCTTAACAACTATTTGTATTCTATTTAAAAAATATCTACATAAAAAATAGAACCATTTAAAATCATGCAGTTTTAAAAAAACATGGAAATACAATTGAAATAGCCCTATTTAAAAAAAACTCTATTTAATTTTCATCACACACCTCTTGGCTCTAATTTATTCACCCTCTCATTGTGTTTAACAACAGTTACCCTCTGAAAGTTGCGGGTTGTCGATGGTGCCGATCAAATACATACATACGTACAAATTAGAACCATTCAGGAATGCTACATATTGTGTAATAGACCGGTATACGCATCTTTTTCTTCGCTCATCTTTCCAGCAAACTAATTTACAGCAGCCTTCTTAACGACTAAATATATGAGTGATACCGTATCAGTCATACATGCAGGATTGTAGGTTGTAGCATATGTCGCCTAATGTTCGATTAAGTTCTTTCACTCGATCCAAAGCGAAAAACCCAGGCTCCTTTTTTGCGTGTACACAAGGATGCTTTGAAAAAACATTTCCAACCAGAAAATGCACAGCTTCGGGAAATTAAGCGCCATTTCTCCATTCCGTGACATGTGCGTGTCGGAATTTTATCTGAAACTTCTCCATATTGTGTAATATACCCGTATACGCGTCTTTCTTTGCTCATCTTCCAGCAAACTAATTTACAGCAGCCTTCTAAACGACTAAAACGAGTGATACCGTATCAGTCATACGTGCAGGATTGCAGGTTGTAGCATATGTCGCCTAATGTTCGATTCAGTTCTTTAACTCGATCCAAAGCGAAAAAACCAGGATCTTTTTTTGCGTGTATACAACGATGCGCTGAAAAAACATTTCCAACCAGAACATGCACAGCTTCGGAAATTATTAAAGCGCCATTTCCCCAAATTCCGTGACATGTGCGTGTCAGAATTTTATCTGAAAGGTCTCTTGAGACACCGAGGGTTTAATCTAATTGGCCAGCTGTCATGAAACTGTTGCAAAATATTTCAACCCGATCGAGTTACACAAATTGACCTGAAAATAAACTTGACCGTTGGTTATTTGACTTAGAAAAGCGGGAACATTTTCAATGCGAAGTATCTTCTCTCATCAGTTTTGTCTTTTTTAACTAGACTTGCAAGTTGTATTTTAGACCATTTTTGCACAGGGGAAAGAACATCGAAGAACGTCCCAATTATTGAGGTGTGCAGCGCCATCAAATATTCCCTATATTTAAGCGTAATCACGACGATTTACTCTTCGAGAGTGATCATCGTTATCTTCTGTACCATAAAAATGGTAGTTCACGTTAAACTTGACGTAGCTTAAAATTAATGTTGTAGTTCTCAACTTGACTAAAATGTATACTTTTATTCCACTGCATACTGAAAGACTGCGCTGTCTGTTGTTCAATTTTGTTATGCATACATAGGAAAATAAACTTAAAGCTTACTGCAACGCTTCTGTTTTGAAAATGTGTTAATCGTTTTACCACTAGAACTGAACCGCTATCGCACACTAATGTTTAAATTGTTTGGCTTGTCGACTTTAATAGAGCTTATTCTCGAAGCAGCATTGTATTAAAAAAAAAAAAGGATCACGCCACTGTGATTTAGGGAATGATCACAGCCATTCATGTAAAATTTGGGTGGAACATTTTTTTTTAGGTCTACACAACTTGGCCTACTTGCACGTCTGCCGCTTCTATCTTGGTCTTTTGACCATTTACCTTCTTGTATTTTTGCAGCGGGTAATATGATGATTTTTAGGATTTGCGTGGTAGTCACTGAACAAAGCGCAACACACGTGCATGTTGGCGGCAGGTCTATTCCGGGGGTGAGGGGTGGGGGGTGGGGGGTGGGGGGTGAGGGGTGAGGGGTGGGGGGTGAGGGGTGGGGGGTGAGGGGTGAGGGGTGGGGGTTGGGGGGTGAGGGGTGGGGGGTGAGGGGTGAGAGGTGAGGGGTGGGGGTGGTGGGTGAGGGGTGAGGTTTAACAGACGTGGATCTAGACTCTCATATACGTGATAAACGAACATCCTGCAATCTCACACGAAATCACGAGTTCGGGGGTGAGGGTACGTTTAATTTGTTGATGGCGCGAGCTGTGGGGATCTGTGATCCACCTTAACATTATTGAGTTCGACAAACACATAAAAGTAATCCAAACTGTGGCTATCGTTTATTGTATTGCTTTTTTGTTTGAGACTCGTAAGATCTTGGATCTTGGATCGACTAAATGATACAACTGACGTCATATTGGTTTTGATTCTTCAAAGTGTAACAAAACTGTAACTTTATATATACAAATAAACTAGATTAACTTTCCCTGGTTAATCATTTACCATATGGCCTTCGAAAAACAGGTTGTTAGGCTGGTTTGTCAATGATACTAAGTGGAGCAAGCGTCAATACTACTAAATGTCGCTATTGTTATGATACAATTACAAATGTCGTTATTGTCATTACACAAACAAACGTTCTGCTCTTGAGATATGAACCCTCTACTCTCATATTAATTCGGAATCTTAAAACTGCAACACAACTGTAACTGTAAATAATCTGGATTAACTTTTATGAATTTGCCAAAGTGGCTTGTGAAAAACCGGAATCTAGACTGGTTTTGTTGAATCGTTACTTTAACTAGCGAGCAGTTTCCTTCCTTCACCCCCCCCCCCCCCCTTTTCTTTTTTGTGGGCAGGGAAAAAATGTTTTTCCCTTTTCTTGTTTGTATTTGGGATTTGAGCATGTTACATTTCGAATCTTCATTTCTAATCCTCTCTAGGATCAGAGAAAAAAGAAAGAAAAAAGTTCACTGCGTTCAGTTTATAATTTCTTTCAATTTCAGATTTCCGTTTTTCCCTTCCTTGTAATCAGAGTTCCATTAATAGAAAACGGAACATAAAAATAAACTACAAACATGTTTTTAGTAACTAAAATATGCTGGTATTACTTATATTCGAGAGATAACTCTCATGACAATAAGCTCTAGTGTATTTGCCGTTGCCGATTAAGGCATTTCGATGGTCGAATCGTCCAACTGAGTAAAGCTTGAGGTTGGCCGCTGATAAGATTGGTCCTTAAAATTTTTAACGGACGTGCGTAAATAAAGCTGAAGTAACGTGTACTGGGACTTCAGTGGCACAAACAATTACAGCTGACGATAAAATTATCAATTCAATTCGAAAAACAAACTTAGCACATAAATTTTTTGCGACACTTTCTAATTTTGCATATTTCGTGAAAACGGGAAAATTCAGTCACGAAAATTAAATTAAGTGACTTGCCGTGCAAGCCTTTAGAAAATTGGCCAAAGTCAAGTGCTGCGATGTACACTTCAAAATCTCGAAATTCACGTGTCGCGAAAAATTCATTTAATAATGTACACAAGCCAACGAATCTCATGTTAATGGTGGTATTCACTGTAGTCATGTTGGTGCTTACAAGCGGAACTATACTGAACGAGGATGCACAGGGGGAAATTTCCGTCCTTTGCTGCATGCAATCACGATGACATTTCTATTTTTATGTAATTTTTTTTCAGTTTTCGCTCGCACCAATATGATACCGTGAAAATAACCTGCATGGATTACATCTTGACTTGTATCCCCCTCAAGAAAATTAAGGCATGGGTCTCTAGTTATTTACTTGAAAAAAATAAGAGGGTGGCCTATCATCTGAAGATTTAGCCGTAACTTCGTGGGACTTTGGCAGAGTAACATGGTTGCAAATGTCAAAGTATTGACATACACGATGTATGTAAATTGAGTTACGTGGTACGGCCGTAACGTCGTGAGACTTTGGAGAGTAACAAGGTTGCAAATGTCAACATATATGAGAGTCTATGAGAGTATATGAGAGTCTAGATCCACGTCTGTTAAACTCACCCCCACCCCCACCCCTCACCCCCCACCCCCCACCCCTCACCCCTCACCCCCACCCCTCACCCCCGGAATAGACCTGCCGTGCATGTCGGTCGCATGTTTTATTGATCTCAAAGGTCGTTTTTGGGTTTAATGCGTTGTGCGTTTATTGCGTGTGTTTATAACCTTTTGTTGTGATTTCTGTCTAGCGACTGTACGTTCTTGTTTTGCCCTTCGAGGCATTTGTTTTAGTTTGGTTTGGCTCGTTTCAGTGCCGTTTCAAACCTCACAGTTGCTGTACTAAGAGCGGAGCGAAGCGATGGCAAAAACACAGCCGTAGTCAATTTCACGCATTGCATATCTCCTGATATCTCTCACTAGAAAAACCAGGCTGCTGGCAGGGTACTCACTACAATGCTAAAGAAAGGATCAAAAGGCAAATAATCTTAATAAGAAACTCAACATCCTTCATTATGCAAAAACAAATAGCCGGGCCGGGCAATAAAAAAACTGAAAGATAAAGAAGATAAAGATTGTTGCACTGCGCGGTTTAAATCTTATCTTTAGCTGTATTCAGGAGGCTATACTGTCACCGGACGCACTGAAACAAGCTAAATCTATAAGCTAAATTAAATTGGTCAAAAGACTGAGACAGATAAACATACGAGAAGGAGTTTGTACTCCCCCTTCCCCAAGCTAATCGAGAAAAAAATTAACAGGTTTTAAATAGATTTTAAATATCAAGCAAGCTAGCTGGGCAGTAAAACTATTAAAAATAGAAAAAAAAAATAGTTAAATAGAAAATACATAATTATAGTTTAAGTGGAGACTAAATAGAGTTTAAGTAGAGATTAAATAGAATTTAAATATCAAGCAAAAGTAGTATTCAAAATTTAAAAATAGAAAATAAATAGTCATTAAAATAGAGATTAAATAGAGAATAAATAGAGTTTAAATAGAAATTAAATAGAGTTTAAGTAGAGATTAAATAGAGTTTAGATAGAGATTAAATAGAATTTAAATAGAGATTAAATAGAGTTTAAGTAGAAATTAAATAGAGTTTAAGTAGGAAAT
>NW_028145432.1:2540000-2572500 GCF_977016875.1 Pavona decussata | reverse complement strand
AAATCATCCTCACAATTTGCAAAGCATGGTAACCAAGCTTCCATTTACGCTTCAAGACCGATGGCGCCGAGAAGAAAATAAAAGGAGAGTGGTGAGTGGAGTAATCCCTTCCTTTGCCGACTTCGTGAGCTTCGTTAATGCAGAAGCAGGAATTGCGACCGACCCAGTCTTTTCTCGTGAAGCGCTTCGTCGTTTGGATGGCACCTCAGATCGACCTGATCGTTCCAGCAAAGGCAGAGGTAAAAGCTTTGGCAAGTCTAAAACGCCTGGGAGCCATAATGTTACTTCACATCTCGCCTCCAGTCAAGCGACAGACGTGACCACTGACCAACAATCAGGCTCACGCACTCCCATTAGCCTCTGTAAGTTGTGCAACAAGAACCATGACTTGGACGACTGTCTAGACTACTTGAAGAAATCCTTGTCACAAAGGAAAGACTTCCTAAAGATGAAATCACTCTGCTTTGCCTGCTACAGTCCTGGACATAGATCCAACGGTTGTGCCCAGCGAAGGACCTGTAAGAGCTGCTCACGTCGACATCCAACGGGTCTACATGATGATAGCTTCGCCCTCAATCAGGAGGCTTCCAAACAGGCTAGCTCTACTCCTCCGCAACCAAAGGAGAAGGTTTTAAATGCTCAAACGGAGGTGAAAAAGCCCTCTGCCATGTTGTAGGCACCAAAGACTCAGTAGCCGCCGTTCCTGTCGTTCCCGTTAGGCTGAAATCTGCTGAAAGTGAAGTCCTCACTTACGCCATGCTTGACACCTGTAGTACCGGTACGTTCGTTACTGACGACATCGCGACGACCTTGGGGGTGAATGGCGTGAATACACAGCTCATGGTGAAGACTGTCAATGGTACGAAGTTGCACGACTGTAAGGTCCTAAATGGATTAATCGTCACAGACTTAAAGGGCAAGAATCCCATACAGCTACCGAAGATATTCACTAAAGAGGACCTCTGCACACCAACAAATGTGCCTACGCCTGAACTTGCCTATCGTTGGAAACATCTCAGAAACATAGCCAGCAAGCTGCCTGCGCAGTTACCGAACGTCAGGATTGGTCTTCTGATTGGCTCAAATTGCCCGAAAGCTCTCGAACCCATAGACGTATTAGCTGGTGAAGATGGTGGTCCCTTCGCAATCAGGACGTTTGCTGGATGGGAAATAGTGGGCCCTCTGTACATGTGCGACACAGAACATTCAAATGTCAATTGCCATAGAGTTGCTGCTGCGGAAGTTGGTTCAGGCAGATACCTCGACCACCACTTCATGGTAGAGAGCAGAGTTAAGGAAATCGTCACTCCACAAGCACTCAATAAGATGCTCGAACTAGACTTCAGTGAACAAACGGAGGATAAGGAGCAAGAATATTCACGAGAAGACATGAAGTTTCTGAAGATAGTTAGCCAGGGAGTTCGTCACGAGGAGGATCATCATTATGAAATTCCCCTTCCTTTCCGCGATGACAGCCAATGGTTTCCTGACAATAGAGGTCAAGTTCTTCAAAGAGCACTATGGTTAAGAAAGAAGCTTATTAAGAATGAGAAGTTTTACAAGGACTATGTTAACTTTATGAGCAGCATCATTGCCAAGGGATTTGCTCAGAAGGTACCGTCTCATCTTATCCCTGCAAAGACGGGCCAAGTCTGGTACATACCCCATCATGGCGTCTACCATGCCAAGAAGCCGAACAAGAAAAGGGTGGTGTTCGACTGTAGCGCAAGATTTGGAGGAACATCGCTCAACGACAAGTTGCTACAAGGGCCTGACCTGACGAATCGACTTGTTGGTGTCCTTACAAGATTTCGCGAAGAGCCTATTGCGTTTATGGGGGACATTGATGCAAAGTTTCATCAAGTCCGCGTACCAGAAGGCCAGCGAGACTTCCTTCGCTTCCTTTGGTGGCCTGATTGGAGACCTAACACAAGACCTTGAAGAATATCAAATGAATGTCCATTTGTTCGGCGCAGTGTTGTCACCAAGTTGCTCAAATTTAGCGCTGAAGAAAGCCGCAGATGACGCAGAAAAGATTGTTGGAACAGAGGCCGCAGATGTTCCGCGAAAGAACTTTTACGTTGACGACTGTCTGCGCTCCGAAGGAAAAGAAGATACCGCTATCGAAAGGATACGTGACGTACGCCATGCTTGCGCCCTTGGAGGGTTTAATTTAGCCAAGTTCGTTAGCAACAACAAGAACGTTCTCGAAAGTATCCCGCAAGAAGTGCACGCCCCAGAAGTTAGATCGTTAGAATTAGGGAGTGATTATTATCCAGTGGAGAGAGCTCTTGGTGTCCGGTGGGCAATTGAATCGGACATGTTTGGTTTCAGAATTGTCATCAAAGACCAACCGCTAACAAGGAGGGGTATACTATCAACCATATCTTCCGTCTACGACCCCCTGGGTATAGCTGCACCCTTCCTGTTAGTCGGGAAGAAGATATTGCAGGATCTGTGCCGAACGAAGCTAGGATGGGACGACGAGATTTGCGAGGAGTTCCGCGTAGGTTGGGAAAGGTGGAGAGGCCAGTTGCCTGCACTTGAGCGTTTCTCTATGGAACGATGTCTGAAGCCCAAGAACTTTGCCGTCGTCGTCCACAGCTTCTCTGACGCAAGTTCGACTGGTTATGGTCAAGTATCCTACCTTAGAATAGAGAACGAGAGAGGTGACGTCCATTGCGCATTCCTTATAGAGAAGGCTGGAGTTGCTCCCGTGAAGACTATGACTATCCCTCGTTTAGAGTTAACCGCAGCCACTGTATCGGTACGTGTGGTAGAGATGATCACCAGAGAGTTAGACGAACCTGTTAATAGCAGGCACTTCTGGACAGACAGCACAACTGTGTTAAAATACATATGCAACGAAAAGAAGCGTTTTCAAGTCTTTGTCGCCAACCGTGTTCAGACTATACGAGACGCGACAAACCCCTACCAGTGGAGGTACGTTGAGTCCAAAAGGAATCCAGCAGATGACGCTTTCCGTGGTCTTGACGGTCAAGAATTATCCCCGCAGTGTCGTTGGATTACAGGACCGAACTTCTTACGGCTACCTGAGAGTGAGTGGCCTCAAGTCCCTGGAGACTTAGACGATATCCCTGTAGACGACCCTGAAGTTAAAAGGATCTCAGTACACAGCATGGACGTCAATGAGAGCGAGGATTTTCTGACAAGGCTTAACCGGTTTTCCGAATGGCACCGTCTGAAGAAATTTATTGCTTGGATACTCCGTCTCAAGCCCAAGCAAGGTATTACTGACAATGGTAAAAGGAGAGGTGGAAGCGCCACAAAGGTTGAAGTCGTGCCTCTGAGGGTAGAAGAGTTGGATAGAGCTGAGAAGACCATTCTTAAACTTATACAGAGCAGAATGTTTCCTAAAGAAATAGGAGCCTTGCAGAAGATTCAAAGAGCATACCCCAAGGACGATCGCCAATTCGCGAAAGCGAAGAAGTCTGAAATTAGGAAATCAAGTACCCTGTTCCGCCTCGATCCCTTTCTAGACAAGGATGGACTCATCCGCGTTGGTGGCAGACTGGGTAATTCACAGGAGTTAGAGGAAACTTTAAGCATCCGGTTATCCTCCCTAAGAAGAGTTTCATTGTCGAGCTTATCATTCGCGACGCTCATAAGAAAGTCGCTCATGCTGGCAGAGGCATAACGTTGAACGAGCTTAGAAGCCGATATTGGATAGTTAGCGCGAATTCTGCTGTCAGACATCTCATTTCTAAGTGCGTTGTGTGTCGTCGCCTTCGAGGAACAACCGGTGAACAGAAGATGGCTGATCTGCCGGAGGAGAGGATAACAGCTGCCCCTCCCTTCACCTATTGTGGTGTCGATCTGTTTGGTCCCTTTCAAATAAAGCAAGGCAGGAAAGAAGTCAAACGTTATGGGGTACTATTTACTTGTTTAGCCAGCAGAGGAGTGCACATCGAAACAGCAGACGCGCTAGAGACAGATTCCTTCATGAACGCACTACGAAGGTTCATAGCAAGGAGAGGGCCAGTGCGCAAGATCAGATTAGACCAGGGGTATATCCCAGCCAGCGGAGCCATGAAGATTTAGAGATGTTCAATGAACTTTAATGCTTAATCAAGAATTAAGGACATAAGAGTTTTTTCCTAACTCTTAGGGGAGCCAGATGTCACGGCCGCATTCCACGTTGTTATGTTTAGCATTTAATTCTTTGTAAGGTTGCACATTCCTTTCGCATTCTTTTCAGATATCGCTATTCTTTCTGTTAAATTTCTCCGCATAATTTTCTTTGTTCTTAGATCATTTTGTAAGTTTCATAGTCCATTCTAATTCATTTCACTTCAGCGTTCACGGCAACATCGTTGCAGTTTTTCTTGGTTCAACTCTTGTTTGCCATCGTACATTTTTCCGTTCAACTTTCTAGCCACACAACATTTGTAAGTATTTTCGCTTAGTTTCTTTCCGTTTCCTGTATTTTCGTCGTTTCATAGTCGTCATTTGTATTCCTTAGTAATTTGTATTTTGTTTCGCTTTTAGCAACCGTAATCACAATTCGAATTAACAGTAATAAAGACGAGTTGGAACCGTGAACTATCCCTGGATTATTCGCCTATATTTCCTCAAAGTTATTGAATTAAGGCTCTTATACACTCATGTTTTGAGTATTGAGTTTCACTAGACTCAAATAGTTTTTTGAAGATTCAAAATTATAACAAAATTTGAGGAAACAATTAATATCTTGAACCTCAAACGACAAGAGAGAACAAAAACGATTTTTGCATGGCCCTTGCATTTTAGTCTCTTCTGAGTTTGATCGAGACCAAATCAGCGTCAGCAAGTGTTCAATAAATCAGTTTTAGCGCTGTTCTCCATCAGCGCATCATTTAACAGATATGTTCATCGTTGCTGTGAAACATGCTCAAATTTTTCATGTTACACCAATTCTTTTTCATCGAACTAAACTGCTGTTTAACAAACTAAGTAACTATGTAACATGATCACTTTTGAAATTTTTTGCTATCTGTCTATCTATCTACCATTAATTGAAGGGGTGCGTGAAATAAGGCCCTAAGTGACTTTTGATGTAAGGACAAATTTTTATTTTGTTTTACAAGCAAATACCAAGAATGTTGTGTCCCCAGGTAATTAAGGAAATACTGTAACTTGTGAAGTTTTCACTTGAAAATCACCTGCACTGTCCATCTTCTACAAAATTCACAATGGACAAACTGGGATTGACACTGTGAAGAATTTGAACCTCTGGATCAAGTGGGACGACATGTTAATGATATAGCTTACAAGGTCCTATTTCCCATACCGACCACTATAAATGTTCATATTTTCCCAGAGCAATAAGAGAATGGAACTTCTTACCTAATGAGGCAAAGTATGGGCAAATAGGACCTTGTAAGCTATTTACATTTTACAAAGAATGTATCAGTAAGCTGTCATATCAGAGTCATGATAACAAGCGAAAGTTGGTCACTGTAAAACGACACCAAACTATGGACTTACCTCCAATAAGATTTGTGAAAAACTAATTACACAAAAAAGTTCTCTGTTTTCTTGTCTCTGAACTCAAGGCACTCAACTCGAACCTCAATACTCCAGGCTTTTGAGTTTTGAGGATCGAGTCACGACATTTAAGTTTCAAGGCACTGTCAACTTACTTTTGCCCGGTACTGGCTCCTAAAGTAGTGGTATGCAGAGTTCTGGTTAAGTGCCAGCAGCTGGCTAAAAAACATCTACTTCAGATTTTGACCCCCTTGATTTTCAGTGAAGAGGGTTATGAGTTTATTTACTTTAATAAGCCTAATGGTGCGGCCTACTTTTATGTCCTACATCTGCTCTGAAATTTAGTGACAACCCTAGCCTAGGTATAATGAGATACTTAAAAATATGAGAAAAATAATTGCCAGTCATCTTACAAAATTTACATGACATAAATTGAGACAAATTTACTGAAGCCATACAGTCTTGAAAAGGTTGTCAAACCTGGATTGTTTTCAAAACAATAGAGTCTTACCTGTCAGGTTGGGGAAACCACACTAATTTGAAAACAGTTACTATTTTGGTACAGTTCCCCATCAACATTCTTTGCCATTTTACTGAATTAATACTCATCAGTTACTTTGAAAAGGTATACTACTTTCTTGGTTCACATGAATTGTGCTGTTTTTTTCCTCGCTGACAAAACTGAAAATGGTGGCATACCCTTAAATCTTCCCCCAAATCGCACTAATAAAACTTTTGTACCAGGGAATGAAATCACTATTACATAAAAACCTGGAAACAACTTGATTGATTCTGTGTAAACACTTTGAAACTCAATAGACCGATTTCAATGTATTAAAATTCTCACTTGGCACAAAGGCTTAGGGGGAAAACACAAAAGAAATAAATCATTCAGATATGAACCTCGTTATAATTTCCTTTGTTTCATTCCCCTAAACTTCAGAGCCAAGTAAGAATTTTAAATTATATAACAAAATTGACCTTTTGTTAGCAATGTAGTTTTGAGGTCATGAGACTGTTTGTGTAAACACACACTTAATAAATTAAAATAATATAACCTTATTCAAACAACAAGCCTTGTAAATCCTTGTAACAAGTAAGTTACCACTTACCAAAAACGGATTGTATAATACATCTAACAACAGGTTCACAAGTAATCCAAATCCTTTTAAAATCCAGAAAATCTCATTGAATGGCTGAACAATGTACAGAACGTAAACAAAAGCTGCTATGAAACAAACCATGATGAAGACACGGATCTTTTGTACAACAAAAGACCCAACAATGTCTGAAACCTTATTGGCCAACTGGAATGGCACCATCATCGCTCCTAGCACCACAGGAGTTTTAGATTCTCGCAACGAACGGAGAAATCCTCGAACAATTTGCGTTAGTTTCCACTTAAACGGATACAAGAACGCTCCACATAGTGCAGCCCACAAAAGAGGTCGAAGAAAAGGCTCCAACACATAGTACACTGCAATAGCAGCACAGACACTCAGCGCCACGAAAACCAGAGCCGCCGTGTTGTAGAAGGCAAGTTTCAAGGCCTTTTCGTTTTGTTGTACGCCCACAGATGTCAACACAGCGGAAAATGGAGAACTAAGAGCCTCAAAACTTGACGGCCTACGAGTTGACTTGTACGCTGCCATTCTGAAAAACACCCAGGGATTCAAAACAGCGCACTGGTCAGCTGAATGCAGAATATGTTTTCCTTATTATCCAAAAATGGCCATGCGAGTGACGTATTATTACGCGCATAGTCTGGCACCAAGTCCTCATCTTCATTAAACATGGCGTACCATTCTGCGAAGGCAATTGACGATCTACGATTCAAAGATGACGGGCTTGCCACTGTTACTTCCGAAGAACAAGTGAAAGTAGAAAAGTTAGTGGCAAAAAATTATTCTGCTTACTTACGCGTGGTAAATATAGCCCCGGAAGTTCCATTGTTTCGCCAGAAACATGTCCAGTACCTCAAACGAGGTCTTCATCATTTGTCAGAAGCTTACGAATGTCTGGACGCTAGTAGACCGTGGCTTTGCTACTGGATTTTGCATGGACTGGAATTACTCAGTGAAGCAATAACTGCGGAAGAAAGCTTTCACACTGCTGATTTTCTCAAGCGCTGTCAAGATCCCTTAGGGGGCTTTTCAGGAGGTCCCCAACAAATTCCTCACCTTGCTCCTACGTATGCAGCCGTTTGCGCACTTTGCATTCTTGGAACTAAAGAGGCTTATGGCATCATAGACCGACCTAAGCTGAAATCATTCTTGTTAAGTTGTCGCACACCAGAAGGGGCATTTACAATGCATCGTGATGGTGAGGTTGACATCAGAGGCGCATACTGTGCGGTGGTTGCAGCACATCTAACCAATGTCACAACCCCAGATTTATTTGAGGGTACAGCAGAGTGGATTGCTAAATGCCAAACCTATGAGGGTGGATTTTCAGGGGAGCCTGGGTTAGAAGCCCATGGGGGTTATACATTCTGTGGTTATGCTGCACTGGTGTTGTTAGGGAAACAAGATATGATTGACAACAAGCGCCTGCTTCGCTGGGTGGCAAGCCGTCAGATGCGTCTTGAGGGTGGCTTCCAAGGTAGAACAAACAAATTGGTTGATGGCTGCTATTCGTTTTGGCAAGGTGGAGTTTTTCCTTTACTTCATACTGTTGTTGATGCCAGTGGTGACAGAAGTTTATTGAGTGACGAGAAGTGGATGTTTGATCAAGTAGCTCTTCAGGATTATCTGTTGATAAACTGTCAACTGCACCATGGGGGATTAATTGATAAACCTGGAAAATCACGAGATTTTTATCACACATGCTACTGTTTAAGTGGTCTGTCAGTGGCTCAACACTTTGTACGGAGGCGTCACACTAACCTAACCATCGTAGGTGGACAAGATAACATGCTGGCTCCTGTGCACCCAGTTTTCAACATTGGTGTCCAGTGCACAGTTCAAGCATTGGAATACTTTAGAAAACAACCACTTCTATGAGAACAATCATATTGAACTGAGCTATTTTTATTTTAAAATTGACGCCTTCACCTTGAAATTTAGACTAAATTTAAAGGGTGGCAAACGACTAAATCAAGACTGTGAGACAATGAGTCTAGCATATTTCTATGGGAGCTTGAGTCTTTATGAACTTTTAAAATGTCAAACTGAGACTATGGCTCTTCATAAATGTGAGGCTGAGACTTTTTAAACATTTGAAATTTGAGCCCAAGACATTCACAGAGCAGCTATCAAATCGTAGCTAATCTCTTAATCTTTAAAATTAATTGAAACTCCATTTGGCTAATTTGTAAAAAAATTTAAGACTTTGAGACCAAGAGCGATGTTTACAACATAGGACAGTTAGACCCATAATATTTTTTTGGGAGACCCATACCGTTTGGAAAACTAACTTCTACCCCTAGTTTGCAATGTGTACAATATTTTATTAAAGTAAAGGTGCAGCTTATGTTTTATGCAGTGTATATTAGGCTTCTGCTATATTGAACATATGAGAAAAGAGTTTGGGAAAAAGGTTAGTTAGAGATGCTAGTAAATCATTGCACAGGAATGTTCAATGGAAATGGCTATCCATGAAGGTTAACATATTTTCTCTATTTACAGAATATACTTCTGGTACTTGCTATTTTTGTCTACTGTTATTGTGGTGACTAACACCAGAGCAGAATACCAGAGCTATATTGTTCATATAGCTATGTTTAGTAAAAGTGCCCTCAACATAGGATCTACTAGTATGTAAAAGACAATAGCTCAAGTGAGTGTTATACAACTCTATTTGAACCCAGCAGAGCAGGGCATATTGTGCTGTTGTTTTCTTTCTTTCTTTCTTTCTTTCTTTCTTTCTTTCTTTCTTTCTTTCTTTTATTGCATTTGCATAGAAATTCATTTCTATAGACATTTTACAGAAGCATCTTTGGCTCTATAAGAAATATACACAGTCCTGTTAATTATGTTTCAGGTGTCTCCCTAGGGTTTTAAGCTTGTGTGCACACTGATGAAGCAAACTTTAGTGATGTGTGCGCATGCTGACACAAGCTCAAACAAAACGGCGAACAAGTCAACAATGCAGCTCAAATTACAGCCCCAAGTGGAAACAGAAAAAAACATTTAAAGAAAATATTATCTGGAATAGTTTTATAAACCGAGGCGATATATTGATATTTGTTTCCACAAAGATAAGCAAGGTTGTAAATTTCTTCCAATTAGTTTACGCAAACAAGTTTTTGTGCAAGTGCCAAAAACTACAAATTTGCAAAAAGCAAAGAGTCTGCCTTTGTAACCTCTACCTTTTTTTGTTGTTAAAGATTTTTCAGATAAGTTGCTATCTGCTGTAAAAATTTCAGAAGATTTGACACAAACAAAATGGAAAACAAATATTTTAATCAAAGCCTAGTACACTGTATATGCTATCAAATGCCCGTGATTGAGTAATTCTAACTCAAGACAGAAAGGAATTGTTTTACCAGCAAGTGGTCGAGGACACAGTTTTGTTCTTGATTATTACAATTTGTGGGATTTTGATGAATTAGTAGTGAGAAAACAAGAAATTTGGCTTTCAATGTGTAACATAGGGCACATCATACTATAAGTGAAAACCCCATGGAGCCAGTTAAAACTCATTTCCAATTTTATCTGTCTAAACGAGAAACCTACAGTCCTCCATTTCATTAATTGAGATTGTTTTTAATTGTCTATTGCGTATTCGGCCTTATGCGCCGACTGGTGCGTGGAGAATTGATGATGATGATTGTGTATTCAATGTCTATTTTGTAATTTATAGATTATCTTACCTTGGGGGAGTTAGGTCACAATTGCAACGAAAGTTCAGTTCCTTTCTCCTGCCACACCCCCCTCCCTACCTCCCCCACTTACTTCCCATTTATTTGCTATTAGTTGATATATGTTAAATTTTGTTATTATCTCTAGTAAGCCTTATTGACATTGTAATTGTTGTGACAAATGCGTTAAACTAAATAAACTAACTGTTGTCTGCAAGTGGTAGTGTGAGTTACAAGCCAGTCTTTCTGCAATACAGTGTCGGGGGATAATCCTTGGCTGTTATCCATTTCTTGCAGAAGCCTTGAATATATCCCCACTGAAAATAGTTAATCATACTTTTCTTACATCTACCAAATATGGCAATCAGCGCCTATTTCTGGTGTGATTTTTGGTGAGTTAGTCAGGTGTGAGATCAGCCCCCTTCACAAAGGAAGTGAAGGCGGTGTTTATATTTTGTGGGTGTGTTGCGTATTACTCTCCCCATAAAATTGTCAAATAAAAGTGCATTTTTTTTTCTCCAAAAAGGAACTCCTTCAACATGACTAGTAATCAGGGGGTGTTAAAGAGAGGGTTGAAAGGGAGGGAGGTCTAACCTCCGTCGTTTTTAGAGGACTCATAATACCTCCTCCCCTCAAACCCCTGCTCAACTAAGCGCCACATTCCCTTCCTCTGCTAAGCCAATCATATCGAACCTTCTAAAATCTGGAAGGTTGACCTTGATCTCAGTACGCCTCTCGCGGAAATAGTGAAAAACATCACGGCGGAGGCAGAACTTGACCGAGCTTTTAGCACCGTGAGCTCTACGTTCAAATTTTTTCGTTTGAATGCCTATCAACTGGCTGCAATAAAGGAGTTCATGAGGGGAAAGAGCAATATTTTCGTCAACTTGCCGACTCGCACTTTGACTCAACTGTTAAATTATTCCATGTTCCACTTCGATATAGAGTTGCTAGTCTGTGTTTTGGCTAGACCGTTTCGTTTTACACTTTCCTGTTCCAGAAAAGAAAGTTGAACAGTTTGTATTTTGGTTGTGCCACTCTTTAATTGTCTGTACTTTTTTTGTAATGGACACTTGAACCATTTCTTTCTTGTCTGTACCGTTTGAAAATCATGTATTTTTGGTGGTAACGGGCGCCCATACCCTCCAGCGGATCGCTGTTCCATTTCACGTTTGGCTCCGTTCCATTTGCCTTTCTTGTATTTTTGGTGATCTTTTCGCACTTTGACTCGACTGTTTAAATATTTCATGGTCCACTTCGATATGACTTGCTACATGAGGAGCCGCGTAGAGGTGTTAAAATTAATTAGGTTGAGTGACGGTTGCTATGATCGATTTCCTGTTCGAAAGCAGCAATCTATCAACAGTATAGTAAAGAATCTATTTCAGTCGCGTGTAATGTCTAGATCGAGCTTGCCGCAAAGCAATGAAGTCTTTGTGACTAGAAAGCTTGGCTTCTGTGGAAACGCACAGTTAACTGGAACCGAAAACTCCGCCGATCTGTCCAGAAGCCTGACTACACATCGACCATCGGTAACGGAAAAAATGAACTAAATGTTTTCGTTTTCCCGCCAATCTATTAATTGGCGCGCTAAATGGTCCTAAATCGACAAACCACAACATCAATGATTTGTTCGCCCATCGTCTCTACGATGCAAATTTAGAGTTTGTTTTTCGGCAAGCTAATGTTCTACATCATTTTCCAATAATTGAATGATAAATAAAGTCAATCGTCATCCTCCATTCGTCCGCAAAAGGAAAGTGCGATTTTTATGTTTACGTTATATATTTGATCAGGACTCGCGATTTCATGATTTGGTTTGAAATTCATGTACGGCCGTTACCACCAAAAATACATGAATTTCAAACGGTACAGACAAGAAAGAAATGGTTCAAGTGTCCATTACAAAACAGTACAGACAACTAAAGACACAGACAACTAAAAACACTCTCAAGACAACTAAAAACACTGCCAAGATATCGAAGGAGTTCAGCGGCGAGCCGCCAGATTTGTGAAAAACTTCTGAACGATCTGAACTGGCACTCATTAGAACTGAGACGCAAAATTGCGCAACTTATACCATGTACAAAATAGTGAACAATAAAATTGCGGTCAATATCCCGGAGTACATTGCGCACCCCTTGCGTGTTACAAGGTCCTATCATAGCAGAAAGGAGGAGAAATGATATCCCACGAGTCTCCGCGAAAAATTATCAACTAGAAGGTGTCAAATATCGATGCGAAGGCGAGCACGCGGTCCGAAATCGACTGAATTTCAAGTGGCTATTCATAACACTCCCAATCAATAAATCATATGTAAATTTGAAATATGCTCCAACAATGCGGCTAGTTAGGCCAAATGAGAATATCTTCGTGATGATTACGTAATGATTACGTAAGAGCAGTGTCATAAATAGCGAGCGGACTGTCCAGTCCACTCACACTCAGTTTTTCCAGCGGAACGAGGGGAAAGAAACTTTGAGTTCGTTTTGGCGGTTCGATCCTCGCGATAGTTCACATAGATGGCAGACGCTGCAGATGCTGTTCAACACCCAAATCCTGAACCACCAGCGGCGCCGAATGCTGCACCCGGTGAACCTGTTGTAGAACCGCCGCAGGTATCCGGTCACCTCGCCACCAGGGAGTCTCACCACCAGCCAACTCGCCACCACGAAACCGTCTCGCCACCAGCCAACTCGCCACCAAGCGAAGTCTTCTCTGATAAGCCGAGGAGAAATAGCTGTTCGACGACTATAACTTTCATCGATTCGCTTGTCTTGCTCATCCAGCAACACTTCGTTCACAATAGCTGAAGCCGGCCGGAACAAGTTCTCTCGTGCTACCTGTCAAAACAAGGATAATATATAAATTAACGGTTTACCTAAAACAAGGAATCCGGAATCCGGAATAAAAAAAAAACAAAAATGAAAATTCGTCGACATGAAAATTTCAAAGAAGGTTAAAGTCACTTGGGAAACAGTTTTTATAGCTCTTGAAAAATTATAATATCAGTCAGGAGCCCAGTGAAATTTTAAAGCGTAAAACTTTAAAACACACCAGAACGACACCTATCTATGTTTATAAAATCAAATACACGGAATCCGTAAATCAGGAAAGACTTTCTTTTCTTTCTACTTTTCTTTTTCTGTGTAACTTGCCGTATGCTGATTGGCTTGTGAGTAGGGGATTTTCGTTCTTTCGGAAAAGCTAGGGGAGAGAGATGTGTACGATTGGTGGTGTTTTGATAGGCACAGTAGGCAAATTAGCGCATTCACAATGGTGACGATGGAAATATATCTTTACACGTGTCATAACATTGTGACTAACATATATTACGGCTCAACAAATTGTTTGGGCATAAGGGTGGGAATGGGGCTTAAAATATTTGGACTTATTACCTCTAAATCAAAATCAATAGATCTACGGCTTCCAAGGTATCTGGAATTAGAGGATATAAAATAATTTGTTATCTACATCCTGCTATTGTGATTACTAAATTATGAGAAATCGTTCACAGGCTCCTGAAGTTCTTACTGTATTTCAAAAAAGGCTATCGACATAAAACGTTTCCTTTGTACCGGCAGCTCGACACTCTTTTGTAAAAAGGTGCATAAATGAATACATGCATACATTATTGAACGTACGAATGTATGCCGGCAGGCATGACAGAACCACGAGAAAGTGAGTCGGTAAGCGAAGGAACGAAAGGAATGAATGAATGAATGAATGAATGAACGAACGAACGATCGAACGGACGGACGGACGGATGAATAAATAACTTTGCCCGCTGTCTATCCAGGGTCGGTGCCAATTCGAAGCTTTTTTTTAGATGAAATCTAAGCTACCCCCATACGGACTTGTTTCAAGACTTTTTATATTATTATTCAAAGACAATAAGTCTTGCAAAGAGTTGATGAGGGATAAACGCAACACTGACTCTTTTCTCTAGTTACGTTTCATTGTCTATCTATGTGCTATGGCAGGAGGAAACGTTATCGAGTAGGAAGAGGTGTGGGGGTATTTAAGGGTACGTTTGAAGATTGGGAACCTTTATTCCAAATGAGTGGCTCAACTGCCTAAGCAATTGAAATCTAAGGGAAACTTTTGAAAATTTCACTGGGCTCCTGACTGATATTACTTTCTTCCAAAAGCTATAAAAACTGTTTCCCAAGTGACTTTAACCTTCGTTGAAATTTTCATGTTGACGAATTTTAATTTTTTTTTATTATTCCGGATTCCGTGTTTTAGGTAAACCCTAAAACAGTGTAATTTTTTTTTTTTTTTTTTTTTTGAACAGGTTTTATTTGCTTTACATGACACACTATTTAACAATGATATATGTACAGATTACTTACAATAATTACTTTTTTTTTTCTATTATGATGCAACACACAAAAACTAGTTACAATACAATATTTTACAGTTAACACGTCCTACATCGATGACATTGTTTACAGCTACTTACACTTAAAGAAAAGAAAATTAACTCATTGCAGTACCAGTGCATAAACTATTAATAATATTAATATAAGAAAGAAGCGAAACACGAATTAAAAGGAGACAAAGCTGAACAAGGACAAGACTGCGCCGAAGAAAATTATTATAGCTTTTAGTTGCTGTTGCATGACTGGTGTATCTATTTTACATACATATAACTACCCCCTTTTTGTTCAAAGGTTAATATTTTGACGAAAATAGAAAAAGAATTTAAGGAAGAGCACATTTCTCAATTTGCCATTGCAATAAAACTTTATTTTGAAATTCCTTTATGGTTGGTTTCCTCTCAAAGTATTTGCAAGCGTAAATGTATTGTTTTAGTAAAATAACGAATAAGTGTAATCTGCGTATTGGGTAATCAGTTAATTGTTGAATAGCGGGTATGTCGTTTAAGGTTATTTGTTTATTGGAGAGACTAATATCAGTGTTATTTACATGATTAAACCATATTAACGCTTCAGAGTAAAAGGACTGTGACACAATGCAGTCTAAAAAGGTATGTTCAATAGAGTCTTGATTAGGACAGAAACAACATGTTTTATCATCGGCTAGTCTAAATTTGAAGAGTTCTTTTTTGGTTACTAGAATTCTATGTAAAAGCTTGAATGAGAACTGCCTTAGTTTATTATCTCTTGTTGAAAGATATATAAATAAGAATTTATTTTTCCATTCTGAATATTCGTCGGCAAAGTTGATTTTCCAGGTTTTGATGCCAGTTGGCTCCACTGTCGAGTTTTTGTTCAGCACTTTATAATAATGTTTGCAGCGCATGTTTGCTAGATCTACGGGCGTACTTTCAGGTGACAAGGATACCGTAGTTGAATTTAGTAGCTGTTCATGTGACGGTACTTCAGCTGACATGGCTTTCTTTTTCAAATCGGAAGGGATAGCAGCCAAGAGTTGAAAGTAATGAAGATAATTTGTTTTAATACTAAACTTGTTTTGAAATTCTGCGAAAGTTAAGAAATTCCCATCAGCATTAAGAATATCTTGAATAAAGAAGATTTTCATATTAAACCAAGATTTCCAAAATAGCATCTTTTTCTCGATGGTTATCGCTTCATTATTCCAGAGCAGGAAGTTACCGTACGAAAATATTTTAGTCTTGTTCTTGAACTCTTGAAAATACTGTAAAAGCTCCCGATAGAAAGTAGGTAAATTATTGTTGATACAGGCAGCATTATAGTTCGTTTGAGAAGGAACTGTAACCCACCATGTGTGGAAAGATAATGATTGGGGATTGCTTTCCATGAGTCTCGGGAATTACTCAGAAATCTACTTATCCAAGCTAAGCGTAAAGACTCGACTACTACAGGAAAGTTAACAAAATTAAGACCTCCTTCCGCAAGGGGTTGATACATAACCAATCTCTTTATTTTATCTTTTTTGTTTTTCCATAAGAAATTGAACAGCTCTGCTTGGACATTTTTTATTACTGAAGTCGGGACAGACAGCATGGACGCTGCGTAGACCAATTGAGACACTCCTAACGTCTTAGCTAATAAAGACTTACCGTAGAGCGTAAGATCCCTAGAAAGCCATAAATTCAACTTAGTTTTCATTTTTCTAATCCTATTCACGAAGTTCTGTTCAACATTCTTAATTTGGTTATACGACAGAAACGTACCCAATACTTTAATTGGATCTTTTGTACTTTTGAATTCCAGTATCTTAGAACGGCTATGTTTCATTGTCCCTAGCCACATTGCCTTAGTCTTCTTTTTGTTTAATTTTAAGCCTGAAACCGTTCCGAAACAATCAATGACTTGGAGATGTGATTTAAGAAAGTCCACGTTGCTAGTTATTATGGTCGTATCATCTGCGAATTGTGAAATTTTTACTTCTTGATCATTTGGTAACTGTATGCCTCTACAGTTTGGGTTTTGGCGTATCTTAAGGGCTAACAGCTCCACTGCGAGTATGAACAAGCAGGGGCTAAGCAGACACCCTTGCCGAACTCCTCTTGATATTTCGAAATAATTCGGGTCATATATCCACCATTCATGACAGAACTTTGTACGTTGTTATAAAGAACAGAAACCCATTTTTTAAAATTATCTCCGAAATTAAATGCCTCTAAAGATTTTAATATGAAGTTCCACTCCAAGGTGTCGAATGCCTTTTCAAAGTCTACAAACAGAAAAATTCCTTGAAACTTTTTAGTATCCGAAAATTCCATTATATCGCTCAAAAGTCTAATATTTTGGCCTATGTATCTGCCACTAATAAATCCGGTTTGATCTGTATGAATCAATTTTGGTAAAATTTGTTCCATTCTCTTGGCTAGTACTTTTGAAAGGAGTTTATAATCAACATTAAGTAAAGAAATAGGACGCCAATTCTTTAAATCCGTCAGGTTAATTTCACCTTTTGGGATAAGTGTTATTGTTCCTCTTTTTTGTGAAATTGATAAAGATCCTTTTTGAAAAGAATCGTTGTACGAGTTCAGGAGGTCTTTTCCAATCAAGTCGAAGAAAGTTTGGTAAAATTCTTTTGTAAATCCATCTTCTCCTGGAGATTTATTGTCTGCAAAAGATGCTAGAGCACCTTTTAGTTCTTCCAAGGTCAAATCCTTTTCTAAGGATTCCTGTTCATCCTCCTTTAATTGTGGAATGTTTAAACCCTGATCAAAAGCATCGCTATTACAAATTAAAACAGTGTAATAGAAACTTACAACTTTAGATTGGCTTTGTTCATAGAAGAAATATTTCTCCAATACGGACCTCACATATTTACATATCTACTGTACCTGTTTCACGCGAGACTGGATCTGGGTTGACGCCAGGACACCAAATTCACCAGGGTGGTTGTGGCCATCCAGTCCCGGGAAGAAGGCACCGTCTCGCTGGATCACCCAACAGTCATGTCTCGTTCACATGACCCTGGCATGAGCTTTCCTACAAAAACTGCGATTCTTTATCCGGTTAAACTTTTGGGTTGAAATAACACAGTTATTACTAATATTGAATGATACTATGGAAACGAATCCACCGGTTTGGAAGTCGTTCAGGATCATGTAAACATAGAAAGCCTACTTACTGACTTTAGAGTGAACTTCAATTGAGTGTCAAACTCAAAGTAATTCCTCTAACAAACCAGAATAGTTCGGTGAACCAATCAGAATTCAAAGCAGAGTGCTCTAAACCTAGTTATTTACCTACTTAATTATATATATATATATATATATATATATATATATATATATATATATATATATATATATATATGTATATATATATAAAGCATTTTTTTTTTTCTTATCTTTGACTTTACATAAAATGATTTCACGTTCAAAATAAGAGGAACAATCTTAGCATCTTGTGAAAAAAAAAAAAAAAAAAGCAATTGTTGAAAAAATCCCAGCGTATTTCTTAACTTGTTCTCTCAAAATTAATGGATTTCAAACAACCGAGCTCTCCCCCGTTGACTACCGCCTTGTTGTGGTGGGGGAGCTTGCGTGCCTCGATGACCCTGAGAGCTATACCGTCGGAGATCTTCCTCCAGCAGGTTCAACCTTGGCGGGCAGGTCGAAGGGTAGAGGCCAGACTAAAGGGTAGTCACTGGTCCTCCAGGTTGGGGGTTGGGCGTGCGGCTAATCCCCGCACCTTATAAAAAATGTCCGATTACGGAAACCGAAAAGAAGATTGACGAACTCATCCGGGGGTGTCGTCGGGCGACGTGTGAGCTACCCGATGATGGCTTCCTGAGCTGGAATTCTGGTATCGCATGTATGACAGATGTGGGGCAAAGCCGCAAGGACCCCCGCAACAACCCGGCCTTAAGAGTCCACGTGGGCCCAAAGAGGATAAGTAAGTAAGTAAACAACCGAGCTCTGATCATTCACAAAGCACCCCTTATCACGTCCAGGCAGCGCCACATCTCTGTATGCCACCGCGCCAGGAGTCTAACAAAACTTCTTTTATTATATGTACGCGAGTGTTTTGCCGCAAAATACACCACTGGTAAAATTCATACGAAACTACATCTAGGACCCGAGTAGCGTATTTTCTATTTTCCTCACCAGTGAGATTACTGATGACGTTATTCTCGGTTGTCTATGCAAACAGTCGGTGATAATTAAGTGAGCAATAGATTTGTCTCTATAATAAAAAGAAAATTACATGGTGGCTTTAAGACATGAATTTTATTTTCTTGTGTTAAATCAAAAAACAACATTTCACTGGTTGTTTTTACCACTCGAAACTAGAATTCATATCTTCGCGGCGCCGTGTAATATTCTATTTAACCATTCATGGACAAATGGTCTGTTTACAAGGAGAGGGAATAACTCTAGAAGAGAATATGTGATATTTGTCAACGAGCTCAGTTACAAAACGTAGAAGAGACTAAACAACATCTCACAGGTCATTTGTGGGTCAAATAAGGATTAAAGCCAATATAAAAAAGTCAAGTCTCTAAAGCTTACTAGCTCAGGATAGGTCATCGGTGACAACACTCGATGCAGTTCCGTATTCTGGCGGACATTGGTTCCGTTAATTGACTACCTTTTATTCTTCTAAGAAACGAAATGAGGCAAAAGATACAAGGTACGAGACAATATATTTCCTTGAACTAACAAATTCTTGAACTAGAATGTGCATGAACTTACTAAAAGGGACTGAACACCCCCGCCGCCTTCCATGATCGTGCTCGTTTGTTACAGTCAATCCATGTCAGGCACGCGTGACTATTATTTCCGAGAATGAAATAAACATGCGTTCGAATTCCTTTGTAAAGCTCGGCATTTGAATGGAATAGAGAACATTCCTCTGGACTGAAACCTTTCCGAAAAAGACGAATTAACTGACAAAAAAAAAAAAGATTCAAAATACTTGAGAGACAATTGTTATTCTTGAAATACTTGTGCTTTAATGTAAATTGCTTTAATGGAAATTCATAGTTCTATACCGTCAATAAACTAGGGAAATTTCTACGAGAACTCTGAAATCTCATTGCCGACATCAAAACTGACATGTAAATAGGCCTTATCACGGTTTTCGACGCCATTTTGACGAGTAGGCAAACAGGCCAAACAGAAACAGAAAAAATTGGAGGGATCTACGTAGCTGTGCCAGAAAGCGTCCAGTCGTGTTTTGAACTTTCCATACATTTTCCTGTATCTTTTTCCCGCGAACTATTTTTAGTAGCAGTTCACGGCTGGTTCGCTTTACAGACAAATGTATGGAGCACGATCATGGAAGGCGGCGGGGGTGTTCATAGTAAGTTCATGCACATTCTAGTTCAAGAATTTGTTAGTTCAAGGAAATATCTCGTACCTTGTATTTTTTGCCTCATTTCGTTTCTTAGAAGAATAAAATGCAGTCAATTCACGGAACCAATGTGGTCCGTGCACACTTCGGCCAGTCTAATTTTTGATTTTTCTAACAAAAACGGAAAAAGGAAATATTACTTATCCTTATCATATTTACATATTTTAAAGTACAGAATGAAATGGAAAATAAAGAAAATGGTCAGAAAAATCGATCATTTTTCCATTTTTCTAATTTTGACGTTAAATTCAAAAATACAAAAAATACTGTTAACGGCTAAAAACTATTTTGCTTCTTTATAATTTTTTTGTTGTTGTTGAAAAGTGAGAAAAATAACGTAATCTCCGAGTCCTAGATAATTTTTCTATTTTTTCCGTTTTTCCCCAAAAACAGAAAAACAGAAAAATGAAAAAAGGATATTTATTCACACCATTTTTTCAATTTTTTTCATTTTGTTAAAAAATGAAAAAATAGAAAAATGGCATAGATATCATCCAATTTTCCATTATCCTATTTCCACATAAAAAATTGACAAAAGTTAAAAAATATCTTATCATTTTTCAAATTTTTTTTATTTTGACTTGAAATATACCCAAAAAATTAAATATATTAAAAATATATTTTTTTAGGTACTGTTTAAAGCGACAATTTTAACAGTGGTCCTTTAAATCTTATATATATATATATATATATATATATATATATATATATATATATATATATATATATATATATATATATATCTATTATTGTCACGAGTGTTTTCCAATCGCCAGCAAATAACAAGACAACCTTTGATGTAACTTTTTTATAAAATTACCAAATACACCTATGAAGCAAATGTTTCGTCAAAACATTTTCCTGGTGTCGGGGCAAAGGGCCTGGGAATGCCTTACACTCTTGGCGGGAAACCTTGAAAAGATGGCGGGCATTGAAGAGGTTGTAACTGTTCGTTATGTAAGAGAGCTTGTTGAAGAGCAAGAAAAAACACATAGAGAAGTAAGTGACATTTTAAGGCAAGAGCATCCTGGAGTTCATGGACTATCCGAGAGAAGTGTCCGCCGGTACTGTGCTACGAATGGGATACGACGTCATGATTCGCATTTAACTCGTGGAGCTGTCGATGAGGTGGTGGCTTCTGCAGCTGCTGAGGTGAGGGTACATGTCGCATTTTCTATAATATTGGATTCGAAAGCTATACGATGTCCTTCCTTGTAGCAAACCTTAAGTTGTGAACTTGTTGTTGTATTGTTCACCTATGTAGCGCCATTTGAGGCGTCACGCAACGTTCATCGCTAAATGGACAAGGAATGCGTTACTTTCTTGCTCCCAATTCTGGAACTCCTTGCCCTAGCATACCGTATTTCCTCGAATAATAGGCGGGGCCGATTATTTCTTTTTCTCGCACGAAAAGAGGGCGGTTATTGGATTCGTAAGCTATTCGATATCCTTCGTTGTAGCAAACCTTAAGTTGTTGTATTGTTGTTGTATTGTTCACCCATGTAGCGTCATTTGAGGCGTCACGCAACGTCATGCTAACATCAACGTCAACGTAATCATGGGACGGCTATTATTTGAGGAAATACGTTATTAGAACACCAAAAACAACGCTACATTTAAATATTGACGTAAGACTTTCTTCTCATGTATGAAGGAATGTTGAGTGAGTTTCATGATTAAATGGCCAATTCAATTTATTTTTTATACTTAGACAAAGTTTTTTAATCGTAAAGGTTGGTGCTACATACGGAAGAAAGATGATCACTGGCCACATAAAGCATTACACAGGCTTGCGACTGGGAGTAAACAGAGTGGGCCAGGCACTCAAACGTGTTAATCCACACCAGCGCCATGAACGACAGACATCAATCACCCGCCACTTAAACCCTGTTCCATATTATGCCGAATATTTTGGACACAAGCTCCATCTTGATCAAAACGAAAAGCTTATTCGTTATGGCGTGACAGAGGTTATAGCAGTAGATGGCTATAGTTCCTTTATAACTGCTACATCGGTAATGCCATTGAAAAATAATATCACCATCTACAGGGATGTATTCAGGTTAGCTCTGACATGAAATATATATTATTTGTACATTTTGCAGGTTTAAAAATCCTCAAAACTTCTCACTTGAATTAAAAGGTACAATTTAATGATACTTGTCATCCACTTGTTCTATTATTAGGGAAACCATACTACGTCATGGTTTGTTCGACCAAGTGAGAGTGGACCATGGAAGGGAATTTTATTTAGTGCTGACGGTTCAGGATCACCTAAAGGAGTTACGGAATAATACATCTAGACAGCCGTACATACAAACGCAGTCAAAGCAGGTACGTGGTAATAAAGAGGGGAGGAGAAATGAACCAGTTATTTTCCAAAATGATCCGTGGACGTGGACCTGAAAAAAATTTTTTACGGGTTTTCTGAAATAAGGTGTTAAAGAAAATATAACTCCTTACGAACAGGTTGAAAACCTGACAGGCTGCAAGTAATCCGCCATGCATCCCTCTTTCCATACTTAAACGGCGACTGATTCTGCATTCTCATCCCCAGAGCTTCCTGGAGGGCTTTTAACACTGGTCAAAACTAAGGATATCGTACGTTCTTACATATAATTTGTAAAATAACAGGTGCTCCATCGAACAGCTATCTATCTTAACGGGCGCTTACATCCAGCGGTTATTCGTTAATAGAGCTTCCCGCCCGCCATCTTGGTATTTGCTGCAGTGCGAGGCATCACAATTTGTAGAAGCTGAAGTGTCTGACGAGAAAAATGAAAATAATACAGATATTGACCCTATTTAGGCTACCATAGCCACTGAGGCAACTCTTAATAGTCCTGTAAGAGCTTCAATTTCTAGAAAACGCAAAATTCAGGTCAATGAAGGTAAATACAAACAACGAGGAAGCGGTAGCTCAACCTCGTCCTCAGGGAAAGGAAACCCAACATGCGGTTCGGATCGCGTGAAAGAATAGGTAAATTACACATACAACTTCATGTTTGGAGTAGTAATCTAGAACAAAATGACTCTCAAAAGTAAGCAACTTTTCTAAATTTGGGTGGCAACTTTAAAATTTTTTAGCAACTTTAGAGCAACTTTTGAGTGTATTGTCAAGCAACTTTTGCTGGATTTACTAGCACAATCTATTCATGCCTATTGGCGGAGTCTGGTGTTGATTAGTATTTGTTTTACTATTTTAATTCTTAATTAAAGAACCATGCTGTGGAACGGCTCTGGGTAGAGGTTAACTGTCGCACAAACTATCCTATAAAGAGAGCACTGGTTCAAATGGAAAACGATGGTGTCATTGATATAGAGGATGAAGTAACAAAGTTCTGTGTCTCTTGGGTGGCGAACAAAGTAGTGCAAGTAGGACTAAGCTACGTGGTGAACTCATGGAATTCACACCCCATTCCAGGTAAGGAGTCCTAATCGAAAAAAAATATATAGCAATAATAAAAAGTCATCGTACAGCATCAAACTGAAAGTTCCAGTGTCTGTGTCACTGATC
This sequence comes from Pavona decussata, assembly GCF_977016875.1. Taxonomy (NCBI): domain Eukaryota; kingdom Metazoa; phylum Cnidaria; class Anthozoa; order Scleractinia; family Agariciidae; genus Pavona; species Pavona decussata. The sequence goes on along the minus strand of NW_028145432.1, from coordinate 2,548,928 downwards.
GTGACTTGGGAGTCTTTGTTGCTAACGACCTCACATGGAGCAAACAAGTGTTTGAGCAGTCGTGTTGCGCAAATAAACTGTGAGGTTACATTAGACTTAATACAGGATTAATACGAAGCACTGACGTTAGGCGATCGGTCTATCTCACTTTAGTTAGACCTCTTTTTGGCTATGTAATCCAAATTTGGGCTCCTCAGTCTATCGAACTAATTATAAGAATTGAAAGGGCACAGAGGCGTGCCACTAAATATATTCTCAAATTGCCTTTTTCCTGTACAATTTCTTACATGGATAGACTTAAATCTTTGGATCTGCTTCCATTAACATTCTAGCACGAGTATCTAGATATGGTGGTTTTTTTTTTTAAACATTCATGGTCTATTATCGGTAGATCCATCAATTATTCTTAAAGCTTGCATCACGAGGCCTTCTAGATCTTCATCTAGTGTTGTTATTAAATTTGTAGAGCCTAAATGTAAGACAGTAACTTATCAAAAGTCCTACATCATCAGATGCATACGCGTCTGGAACGTTGTTGCTGATGAACTAAACCTGCGCATAAACGTCCTGAATGATTTAAAAAAAATAAAAATAATAATAATAATAATAATAATAATAATAAACAGGCAATGGTAGAGTATATCAAAACTGCCTTAAGAAATTATGACTGTGAAAATGCCCGCACTTTTAAGTGTCTGTCTGTCTCAAATTTAATAAGTGTCGAAATCTTGCCCAGCCTGTCTCGTGTTGCTTTTAATTTTGTGATTATTTTAATTATTCATATTTATTTATTTTTTAATTTTCTGGGCCCGCAGTAACTGGCTCGCGCTGTTGCAAATTCCCTGCCACTTTTTCTTTGTTATTTTGTTTGATTACCACCATGTATATATGTTGGCGAAGCTAATAAAATAAAATGAAATAAAATGTTAGGAATATTAAAAACAGACTAAAATATTATGTTGCATTGGATGAAACGGACTTTCGCTAACGGCTCAGCTATTGCTGTAAGTCGTTCGACTATTTCCTTCGGTTGGCAAGTGAGTTGCCAAGCGATAACCCATTGATAAACGGGATTTTTTTGTAACCCACGTGGGGAATTCTCCCTAAACTGAATTAAGGATAACCCTTCTAGATTAGTCAGACTTTTTTTCAAAAAGTATAATAGAAACGTGAATGAGATTATCTATAGATCTCAAACCGCAGATACTTCCCTTAAACGCAGACAGCTAATTTATGTATCTCGACAGTTTAGTCCAGACGAATAGTCGCTCATGCAGATCTGTAACTGACACAATCTTGCTATAAAATTTTGCAGGTAAAGGTCTTCCACTACAACGACGATGTACTAACAATAAGGCCTCTCCAGTTGACGGCAATGTAGTACCAACAGTCGAAGCAGCTGTGCAGATGTTTCGCGGCGATTTGACTCAAGAACACTCCTTTGGAAGGGATCCTTTGGCGGCCGATATTTCAAAAGCTGATGCCAGAGAAAGAGAGTTCACAAAGTACTTCCCGAGTTTCAAAGTTTTGTTTAATGAAATTGCCAATACGAACTATAACCCTTTCCAAGATGCTGTACTGTACTTTTTGAGGCTCACGGATTATCTCGCTTGCGCTTGAAGTTATAAATCGTTTCTTCAATACATTTTGAAAGTTCGTTTGAATAGAGAATTGAATAGAGATCCAAATAATCGACATGGACGTTATCTATAGACTGAACATCTTTGACTTCAGTGTTGAAAAAAAAAAACATTTTTTTTCACCGTTCAAATTTAAAGAGTAGCATATAATTTAATAATAATAATAATAATAATAATAATAATAATAATAATAATTTGAGGATATCTACGTCAACAACATCACTAACAATATAAGTTCATTCCACTTCAGAATTAGTTATTAAACAGGAAGCTTTAATCATTACCTTTATGTCCTTATAAAATGAACTATTGCCCTACGTACGTCTGATTACAATCTTTCTGAGACAACCAAGTAGTGGTGGAACACTGCAGACTACTGGTTACACATGGGTATTGCTCTGTACAAATACAATAATTATACTAAGGCAGAAATTTCAACCACATCAAGTAAATAGGGGCAGTTACATCTAAAATTTGAACTAAAAATGATGAAATGTCCTCTTCCTATGAAGGGTGTGTTGCTCATTAAATAGACTCATGGAGCTTTGAGATGATAACAGCGAAGTCTTCAACTCCTTTTAGAGGGAAATACTTTTCTCTTCCATCATCGCTTTTGCATACTGGGCAACGCCCATCCTGCCCATACCACCTCTCTACACAAGGTGTGCAACCAAGGAGTTGCTGACAGCCGCCAGAGACTGTGATAGGGCGTGCCATCTTAAAACAGATACAGCACTTAAAATTTTCTTTAATGCTAGTGAACAGTATGCTGTTACTTTGACCAACTTTAGCTAGGTTATCCAATTTCTCTGATATTTCGTCCAGCACGTCCAATTCCAAAGGCTCTCTCTCTGGTTTATATCTCTTGTTTCTCCCTTTGCTCCTGTCCGCTTGTTTTTTTTTCTTTTGGTAATCAGAGAGGGTAATGGCGTAGATTTTTTTTGCTGGAACATTCCAGAAATCCTCGCCTTGAAAAAAAAAAAAGGAAAAAACGTGAATTTTCAAACAGTTGATACAAGCATTTTTACTTTCCCACTTGCCCTATACAGTAGCTTCACTGTAAGATCACTTTGTTACGCCTCTTTGGTATCATGTTTCAGTCAAAAAAAAAATTAATCTGGCATCTCATTAGCTGATCGAAATGTGTTTAACAGCCTATTAACTGCCAGAAGTGATCAGTAGATAAATTCTCCTTATATTCTTAATATATATAATTGAGTAGACATATAAATAGATTACAAAAACTTTACAGTAAGTCCCTATCTAAATATATAACCCAAATTTAATGTGCAATAAAATATAAAGCAACTAAAAGAGTCGAAGTGCTTATCAGATCTTGTGAGTAAGTGACACTGTATGGGAACACATTTGGCTGATGGTGGCTGTGTGGACATCTACCAGGGGGGACTTTAATGAAGAAAGAAGTTAATGCCAAAATATAAATTTCAGTGGTGTGTTAATTAGATATACGAGGCTTTTATAAGGTCATTTACTGAAACCACATATATATCTCTATGCGTCCCAATCAGCAAACAGCTCGTAAAGTGGCTTATCTGTTAAAAAAGCTTACCCCTTGTTGACTCATTGTCCATTATTTCAAAGCCATGGACGTCCACGATCACCAAATCCTCGTCCATATTCAGATATTCTTTTACCAACTTTGCTACGTCGTTGACGTTACATTCTTCTGGAGCCAACCTCAAATGAGCTGTGTGGGTTTTCACAATTTCTTTATCTTCAAAATGTGCGAAGAAGACCACTCTTTTAAAGCAAGGTGATGCCTTGGTTTTTCCTCTGCCCTGAAATGTGGACAGCTTGCTGCTGACACTAGTGTGAGCTTTAACTTGTGTTGCTGTTGCTGTAGAACGCCCGATGCCAAACTGCTGTGGTGAAGGAATTAGGGTTTCATTGCAAATACCGGGCACATTAGAGCATTCTCCCATAACTTGGAGTGTAAGCTTGTCCTGCCAGAATGTAGCGTCAAATGCTCCTGTGATCTCACTAGGGAATCTAGCAATTCTGGTAAAGTCATCCTCAAGGTACAAAGTTTCAGGAACAACCTGAAAATAATGGTGAAATAAGTAATTTAAACTATAAAAAAGGAAAAGCCACGAGCAACTTAATTACTTGAAGGCGCAATTTCAACATTCAAAATAGTTTTCATTGCAAACACTTTATGGGAAGCGCGCGAGGACTATCTGGCTTGATTTTGGCGTACAACCTATGGGGGACGCGCGGAAGGTGGCTTGGGCAAGGGAAACAGGCGAGAGAAACCTTCCATAATGGTAATTTGCCCCGGGAACATTCAGGCGCATTCAGCTTTAATCCTATCAGAACTGTTTCGCTAAAAAACTGTAGCAAAAATAATTTTGTGTGCAATTTTATGAGCGACACTCCTTTAAGCCAAAAAGTGTTACAAGGAAAATAATTCAAAATTTATCATCCTTTATCTCAGTTTACATTGTGTAAATATCCTTCTTGGGATGTGGGAGTGGGAGATGGGGTGGTGGGGTGGGGACAGGCAACCATTAAAAATATCACCTACATGTCTGCAATCGATTACATAGCCGCTTTTCTTATAAACTCTTTTGAAATAAAACTTGCTGAATGTTTGACAGGTTTTTAAACCTTTTTTTTTTCAACCAAAATAAACAATATGGGCATGACGCGTTGCGTGACAGACGCACGCTTCATTGTCAAGTGCATGTGCAGCAAATTCCTCAACCCATGTCAGTGTTAAAAATGCTAGTCCGTTTCTAAACAGCTGTATTTAAGATCTCATTGTTTGATGCTTTATTATTTTGTGCCTGTGCCTATAATTATTATAAGAAAAAAAGAATGAGTCTATTTGCATGTATAAGACTTATTCTAATGGATTTTCTCTCGGAATAGCTTCCATTTCATTCAGTAAATTCCCTGCTCAAATATACAATAAAATAAGTTGAGAAGCAATCATGTTTGTACATTCTGTACTTAGCAAGCCGAGAACTTAACTCGACCTTCCATACGGCTCTTGGGCTCTTGGGTCTACATAAGTTCTTTAGAAAAGTTAATCACATGTAATATATACGAGCCAAGCTCAATAAAAAGACAAACCATGCAAGGCAGCCCTATGGATGTAAAAGTTGGGGAATTGGTCGATCAAGGAAGACAATGAAGACCATCATTGACAAGTGGCAGAGATATGTAAACTCACCTTAAATACGGACGAGATTTTGCTTACTTGGAGATCCTCCTCTCCCATCACTATCCTCTTCTCTCCGCTCCACAATACGAATTGTTTTAAGGGCCCAAGATCCATGGCTTCTGTTCACGGCAACTACAGACACTACAAACCGATCGGACTGGGCTTTGGCGGGAAAGAAGGATGCCAGCTGGGTCACGTGTTGAATTAATTGCCCGTTTGTAATTTTTTCGCGGTGTCTTTGGTGATTAACATTTGGGAAATTGTAAAATAGGTTTTAAAGGTCCAAAAATGGTCAAATTTTTTTACCTTTTTATTGCAATAATGAAAAACTGGATGATATATTTCAATTTTCAAACCCTACGATCAATTTAAGTGGAAAAAAAATGAACATCCTGTCGAAATCCTTGTGGCATTTTTCTATTTTTCATGAGGAAATAGAATAATGGAAAATTGGATGATTTCTATGCCATTTTTCTATTTTTTCATTTTTTGAACAAAATGAAAAAAATGAAAAAATGGTGTGAATAAATGTCCTTTTTTCATTTTTCTGTTTTTCTGTTTTTGGGGAAAAACGGAAAAAATAGAAAAATTATCTAGGACTCGGAGATTACTTTATTTTTCTCTTTTTTCAACAATAACAAAAAAAATATAAAGAAGCAAAATAGTTTTTAGCCGTTAACAGTATTTTTGTATTTTTGAATTTAACGTCAAAATTAGAAAAATGGAAAAATGATCGATTTTTCTGACCATTTTCTTTATTTTCCATTTCATTCTGTACTTTAAAATATGTAAATATGATAAGGATAAGTAATATTTCCTTTTTCCGTTTTTGTTAGAAAAATCAAAAATTAGATTGGCCGAAGTGTGCACGGACCAATGTCCGCAAGAATACGGAACTGCATCGAGTGTTGTCACCAATGACCTATTCTAAGCTAGTAAGCTTTAGAGACTTAACTCTTTTATATTGGCTTTAATCCTTATTTGACCCTCAAATGACCTGTGGTGTTGAAAAAAAAAAAAAAGAAAAAAAAAAACAAAACAAAAAAAAATGACCCCGACCCCGGCCCCGACCCCGCGTTTTACTGACATCCAATTTTGTTATAGCTTCTGCACACGTTTCTGCTTTCTATGTTTATCAACCAATCTCAACTATTCATTAGTATCATTTTAAACATTGTAACCGTTTATTTCTAATTTTTACTTAGCTTTTTGCGGCCCCTGAAGAATGTTAGTTTTGTCTGACCAAAATATTAGGAAAAATAACCGTTTGTAGCTGTGCGATCCAGGCTTGAACTTGGTTTTTAATACAGGCCTAAGGGCATATGGTAAAACAAGGACTGGAGTGGAGTGGACTGGATTTGTAAAACATGGACTGGATTAGTAAAAGGTGGATTAGTAAAAGGTGGATTGGTAAAAGGTGGATTAGTAAAAGGTGGATTAGTAAAAGGTGGATTGGTAAAAGATGGATTGGTAAAAGGTGGATTAGTAAAAGGTGGATTGGTAAAAGGTGGATTGGTAAAACAATAAATGAAACAATAAACTTTATTTTGTTTGCAGATCCTTTTAATAATAATAATAATAATAATAATAATAATAATAATAATAATAATAATAATAATAATAATAATAATAATAATAATATTTATCCAGGGAGCCCACTCGCCTTGGCGGTTTTCAGTGGGGCCCTGCAAATTAAAAATGAAATAAAAAATAAAATTACCTAAAAATTATTTCACAAGATCAAACGAATTTAAAAATAGCTAAAAAATCATCATTCACAAACTTTTAAGCTTTGCCTTAAAAAGGGACAATGATTTGATGTTTTTAAAGTCATTGTCTAAGCTGTTCCAGTCCTTAGATGTTTGATAAATAAAAGTTTGCTTGCCCCAATTGGTACGCACGCGAGGAAGGTGTAAATCATTACTTCTACGAGTTAGATAAGAATGAAAACTACTATTGCGTCTGACGTCAAATTTAAAATCAATTTCCCCTAACAGATATTTTTGCATCATAATACAGCGATGGAAGTGTCGTCTCTTTAAGAGGGGCTTCAGGTCCAGACGATCTAGTGCCTCGGTTGATGAACCTCTTGGTGGTAAATTAAATTAAGCAGGACCTTGGCTGCCTTGTTTTGAAGAACTTGCAGCTGACCCATAAGCGTGTTGTTATTTTTATCACCCCACACTGTATCTCCATAGTCAAACAGTGGGATGATTAAGCAATTGTATAGTGTTAGCTTAGTATGCAGAGGCAGAAGATGTCGTATTCTCTTTATCATTCCAATCCTTTGATTGATCTTTGTACTGATAGTGTCAATGTGCTCGGACCAAGACATAGTTTGGTTAATAACCACTCCCAAGTACTTAAACGAGCCAGACCTATCAATAGCAGAGGAATTTACCTCAAGAGAGACGTCACTAACTAGTTTAAGCTTCCGTGAGTGACCAAAAATAACGAAATTACATTGAGAGATATTTAAGGTCAACAGATTACTCGAAAGCCAGTTGGAAATTGTAGCCAAATCTGAATTTAACTTACTTTCAAGGTCAGAGAGATTAGTCGATGAGTAATAAATCACAGTGTCATCAGCGTAAAGAATAATTTCACTGGCAAGCTGACATGATGGTAAATCATTGAGATATGTCCAGGATCGACCTTGTTAGCAAGAATTTGCTAGCAAACTATTTTCGCAAAAGTAACGAGGATTTTCCTTGCTAGCTAAAACCGTTCATTACAAATATCGCAACAATCGCAAGAATAACAAATGTAACAAGATTCAAGACTTAGGAGAAGATGAAGGCAAGAAGGGCCCCGAAATGTCCGCAAATATCGCAAATATCGCAAAAGTAACAAGGATTTTCCTTGCTAGCAAAATCCATTCATTACAAATATCGCAAAAATCGCAAGAATAACTAATGTAACAAGATTCAAGACTTAGAAGAAGATGAAGGCAAGAAGGGCCCCGAAATGTCCGCAAATATCGCAAATATCGCAAAAGTAACAAGGATTTTTCTTTCTAGCAAAAACCATTCATTACAAATATCGCAAAAATCACAAGAATAACAAATGTAACAAGATTCAACACTTAGAAGAAGTTCAAGGCAAGGAGGGCCCCGGAATGTCCGCAAATATCGCAAATATCGCAAAAGTAACAAGGATTTTTCTTGCTAGCAAAAAGCATTCATTACAAATATCGCAAAAATCGCAAGAATAACAAATGTAACAAGATTCAAGACTTAGAAGAAGTTGAAGGCATAAGCATTGTTGGTCGCCATCGTCCAAGGTACCGTGACAGTCAATTCCTTCTACCACGATAGGCAGCCAAATGTTAAATGCGCCGGCCGAAAAAGGATGTATGCTTAAATATGTGCTTGGTTGTAAGCAGTATTGTTTGGAATGAAATAGAGCGCGTTACCGCTAAGGTGTGATTTAAATGAATTTTTTGTTTAATGTCGGCTACTGATGTTTTAATAGGGATGGCAGGCGTGTCAAAGACAAGGTTTTATTGTCTCGGTCCCAAGGGTGTATTGCTTGAACAGAGGAGGTTCCATTGTTATACAGATAATAAACTGAGTCCTAGGAAAATGATCTTAAAAAAGAGTAATTAAACAGAGTTCACGGATCACAAAGCAATGTTTATTATTCATAATTATCTACTCATTACTTTCTACTGTGTTTTTATTTTCCGATTGTAACACACACGACTGGACAACAGGAAGTTTCCCAAGATTATTTGGCGCTGAAGTTTAATTGCTTTGTAAGATACAATCGTCACGAGATGTGAATTTCCATCATTAACTTTCTTTGGCCTTGAATTTTTAAAGGACTAAAGATTAACAGAATTGAAGTACTCTGTTATCATTTTGTTGTAGTAAATTATTTTTGTAGCCACACTATTTAAGCATACTGTTTATATTGATAGCAATGAGTAAAAGTTTCCCAAAGACCGCGCGTTGTCTAGTAAATTTTATGGGTTTATCTCCTGAAAAGTTTTTTGAACACTTGTAAGAACTTGAAACGTCACGTTCGGTTATAAGTTCATTATTTTTGTAAAGGTGGCAACAATGAAAGGTGATTGAAACAAGTGGTTTGGGAAGAATT